>NW_006787290.1:272672-279568 GCF_000442215.2 Lipotes vexillifer
CCCCCCCCCCCCCGACTGCTGCTGTGTGTGTGATATGTGAGCCATTCATTCATGATGGGCTATTTTTGTTCCTTTCAGTATAGGTGCCTGGCCCTGGTCTTGTTACAATTTTAGGAAGTCCAGTCTGGGATATCCATGTTTCCAGTGGTTGGGCTCCAGTGGGAGACTGTGGAAGTGGAATAGGCCCCACAGTTCAGTGATACTTAGAAAATGAGAGAGGGCAGAGATCCTACTAGGGGTATTTTCCTGGCCTCTTTCAGGCTGCAGTTAAGGATTTGGGGGTAAATTTTGCTCTCCCTCCCCAGTCATCCAAAGGCTTAAAAATCCCGGTCATTCACACAAATTTAGAATCAGTTAGGTACAGTACAATCAATCACCTTTATTCCAGGGTTAGAACAAGGCCGTGCACACTGCAGACAGAGGAGCACAGGATAGGGGCAATCTCACAGCAGTATAGGGGGCGGGAGGGCAGGTTAGTCTTTTTAGATTATTTTGCCTTACAGAGAAATTGCTAGACTCTGCTGAAAATGACCCTGTCTCCCTTCTCCCATCTCATCCTCTTCTCTCTTCAAAGGAAGGCTCTTTATAATATATTCCCTCCTTCCACCCCCTTTCTCTCTCAGACTTGTTCTCACATAACATATCCTGGCTTGGAAGGATAATTCCTGCTCTTTATCCCCCTCCCAATTCTACAAGTATCTCTCTCTCTCCTTGAGGGAGAAGCCAGACAGGACTGGGGAAACTTGGGAAGGTCCTTTAAGGCAAAACTGTGGAGTACTCGAGGTGTATGTGTTAAGGCAGGTGTCCGCAGCAGTGGCCAGAGGGGACAGGCAGGTTGGGCTGGGCTAGGCTAGGATTAGAGGGTGCTCTCCAACCAGTCTGGCTTCTTCCCTCTTCCAGTAGCCAGCTCTCCCCTCCACTAAAGTTTTGCTCCCACATCCTAGAAGCTCCTAGCTTAAACTTTCTCTAAATAGCCTCTTGAGATTGCATGTGAATTTAAAGTTTAAAAAAGTTTCTGTTTTGACTATGTAGCAATTTGACTCTGCCACTCCCTTCACTGTGGCATTCCCCTTCCACCCCCGTCCTGGCCTAGACAATAAGTTAATGCCAGACACCACAAAAAAGGGCAGACATGGCAGTGCGGGTTTAATATACATATATGTAGAATATATATGTACACACAGTTAGCACGGTCAGGGTGGGGATGGCTATCTTGGAACAGGCAGGAGGCTGGGGTCACTGTACTCTAGTGATTTGGCTAGGAGGCGTTCACAAGCCCAAGGTGCCAGGATATTGAGGGAGAGGGGTTACCGGGTCCCCTCGTGGACTGAATTGGGGATCCGTGCAACGGAAAACACTGTAGTTAGCTTCTTCCCTTCTTTCTGGCTTGGGGGAGAGGGGGTTCTAGATCATGGAGAGAGGGAAGGTTGCCTGCGATAACCACGTTGGGATTCTGTAAGTGGGAGCAGGATTGGAGTTAAAACCTAAGGATCTCGATTCCCCAACCTCCCTAGGTTCAGGGGACTCCTGTGCAACAGTCTGAGTAGGAATAAAGGAGTGGAACAGGGAACTCCTCTCTGCCTTCATCCCCACTCAGGCTCAGTGATGGGGCATGTTCCCAGCACAGTCTCTCCAGAGCAGAGGTGAGTGGGGGGTATCTAATGCTGGGTTCTCCATGGGGTTTGAACTTTGGGGCCAGGGAAGGATCCAGTGATCCTCTCTCTTTAGGTCCCTGGCTCATACCCACCGTAGGCCCATGAGAAGGGAGCAAAAAGGGACCTGCTGGTGCCCAGGCCCTCCAACCTGAGGAACTACTGGAAACTGGACTCCTCAGCCAGTCCAGCTTTGGGGTACAAACACAAACTCTGGCTTTTCTTTGCCCGTTCCAGGTGGGGGTTGGGTAGCCTCTTCATCTTCCCTCTCACTGCTTTTCATTAGATTCACCCACCTCTCCCATGCCTCACTCCTACCTCGCCGCCTCATTGTAGGAAAATACAGGCCCTTTTCTGCTCCCACACTTTAGAGAGGTGGGGGAAGAGTGGAGGAAAGGGAAGTAGGAGGAATGTGCCCATTTCTATTTGCAAAGAAATAGCCCCCAACTCCCCCTAGAGTGGGGAAACTGAGCTCCCCCACCCCCAGCCCCTGACCCCCATCCCCTCACAAGGAGGAGGAACTAGATGAGCTAGACATATAGACAGACAGCCAGAGCGTGCGCACACGCACACACACGCGCACAGTAAGGGGGTTAGGACCAGGTTAGTAAGTGGGTAGATGGGGGGAGGGATGCCATTGCCCCCTCCCCTGGAGGATGGGGGAAGAGAATGGTCTGATGAAGGTCCAACCTTCCTCCTCTTCCTCCCCCTTGCTCAGGCTTTCTTCGGTGGAGGAGCCAATTTGATGATCTCTTCCTCAGAGGGCTGCCGGATAATGTCTGGGGGCAAAAAGGGATGTGTCCAGGGACAGAAGTCATGGGAGGCAGTAGGCAGGCTAACTGATCATAAGCCTCTGTTCTCCCAGAATTCAAGTATTCCACAGATAATCCATGGGAGGGGCAGAGGTACATATTAAAGGCATGGCCTCTTACCTTTGTACTTCTTGGCACTGGGGATACGGGTTAGCTTGGTGTCCAGCTCATCTTCCTCAGAGATCTTCAGAACACGGGTTCTGTAGTCAACCACCATAGTGAGTAGGTCAGGACGGCGGGAGATCTCAAAGATGTGCTCGATATAAGAGAGGTTGTCTGGAGGAAGGCAGGAGACTGAGGATCAGAGCTAGGCTGTAGAGGTCAGCTTCCCCTACACTGCTGGATTAGGCTTCAGGAACCAAGACTGAGTTGCTCACATTGGTTACTAGAGGAGGCAACACTGGAAGAAGAGGGGCAACTAAGCCAGGAAAAGAAAGCTAAAGCACCAAAAAACAGTAGAGAACTATTCTCAGGAAGGGCAGATCATTGATGAGTGAAGTTTCTAGATTACTGATTTAGAATGAGGGATTTAGGTTAAATACCAGGTTCCACATTGAGTGGAGGGGAGAAGAGAAAAATTAACCGGGCTTTCAAATACCCAACATCCACCCTGTCCCTCTTTCACTTTTTCTCCAAGCAAGCATCAGAATTTCCCAGCAGCACATGTAGGACCAGAAGGGTGGGATCTGTAGACAACCCAGGAGAGATTCTGTGCCTAGTGAGAAGGGTAATTCTGAATGAGAAGGCACAGACATGACCAGAGGGATGATGTCCATGGGTTGGCCAGTTCTAGGAGATTGCAGATGCCTTCTTGCCTGGCTCCTCCCCTCTACTGCAGTAGTCCCCTAAGTCAGCGGTCCCCAACCTTTTTAGCACCAGGGACCGGTTTCCTGGAAGACAATTTTTCCATGGACAGGGTGGGCGGGGGTGGGATGGTTCAAGCTGTAATTCGAGCAATGGGGAGTGAGCGGTAGATGAAGCTTCGCTCACTCGTGCCCACTCCTCACCTCTTGCTGTGCGGCCCGGTTCCTAACAGGACCACTAGGGACCCCTGTCCTAAGTGTAGCATGTCCTCCTTCAGCCTCCCTCCCTTCATTCCATGCTACAGATTAGTATCTCTGAAGCACCCTCAGGTCATTCACCTCACCTATCAAATACCCTGTCACTCAAGGCCCTCCACAACACAGTCTTAACTTACCTTTCCAGCCACTTCTAAACATACTATGTTCCTCTGCCTAGCATGTCCTCCTTTGGATCCTGCTTTTGAAATCCCACTTGCCCTTCAGGGCCATCTTAAATACCAGTTCCTCCCCAAAGCCCTTTCCAGAGCAATGGTCTCTAAAAGTGAATAATAAAATGTTAGAAACTTGTGGTTTTAAGTTTTATCACTTTTAAGTCCTATTTTAATGTTCTATTATATATATGATAATAGCACAGTAGGATCTGAGTAACATTTTTTGCTGAATAATATTTTTACTGAGAAGGGCACCATGAAGAATGTAAAGACCACTGCCCTAAAGCCCCTCTACTCTCTTAGAGCACCCCTCTTATCCTGCCTTGTCAGAAAGGAGTGCACTTTGTATAGGAGCTCTGAGCTCATTTCTATTTGCTGAATGAACTGAGCCTGAACGGGTGATGGTAGGATGCCTGTGTCCCCCTCCCCCACCTTTGTCCAGCTTGTTGTGGCTCTCCAGGAAGCTAAACCAGGCACTGCCAGTAGTGATCTCCTCACTCTTCTCACTGGGGATGTCCTCCTTGCAGGCTGACTTGAGCTGTTCCAGATCTTCAAGGGTGATGTTGTTGGTCAGGTCCTGTAGGAGGGTCCCGTACTCGGCCATGACTGGGGTTGGGGGGAACAAAGGGAGAGGAGGCTGAGCTTGAGGTTCACGGTTTGGTTTACTCACTGGCACTACCCACCTCTCCTCTACCCTACCAGGCAAGTGCCTGGAACACAGAGGTTGGGGAGACTAGGACTGGAGGGAGAAAAGGAAGACCTAAGGGAGGTAGGAGTAGATAGGAAGAAACTGGGAAGCTAGGGGCCAGGCTGGAGTCTAGAGTGAAAAGTCACACCTCCTTCTCCCCACCATCTTTTTTCTTCCTTTTCCCCCCTCTAACAGTAACCCTGGCAACAGCTCCCCCACTGAGGAGGCGGTTACCATAGCAACCTGCTCCCGACTTTCTCACCCGCTGTCTCCAAGTCCCCCCCCAGAATCGCCCCACCCACCTGCAACCCCTCCCCCTGTCAAACAAAACAAAACACACCAAAACGACCAGGGAGAGGCTTGCTGTGGCAGTGAGAAGCTAAAAAGAAGGGGCTGGGGGAGGTTGATTGGAGCTTATGTTCTAGCTTCCATTCTTTCCCAGAAGCAAAGGGGGTCCCTCACTTCAACTCCCCACCACCCCACTAATGACTCATTTTGGACAGATGCCTAGTTGCCTGGTCAAATGGTCCCCTGGCCCCTCCATGCTCAGCCCTGTATTCAGTCATTAGGTCTCGGGGTGGGGGTGGGGAGGGTGAAGCAATGGGCTACCCCCACCTTTGCAGAGCCCATTTTCTCCCTTGATTGCTGCTGGGCCTCTACACAGCCCTTTCTCCTAGTCTTTGTGCTATGCCTACAGCCCCCGCGCCCAAGAATACCAAGCGGCTGGCTCTGGCCCCCTGCCCAGTTCCCAGGCTGGCTGGGTGGCAGGGAGAAGGGGTTCAGTTGCAGCTTTGGGAAAGTCTGGCAGGAAGGGGGCTGCCACTTCTGCTTGCATCAACATCCCGCTGGCACTACCTTCAGCGTGACCTCCCACAGGGGGCTGGGGAAGGCTGGATCTCATCTAGGCCTTCACCCCATCCCTCTTCTATGAAGATTTTTAGGTGAAAAGGGAGAGGACATTCAAGGCCCTCCTTCCACTAAGATAGGGACTGTGGCTAAGACAGGAAGAAAGAAGGTCAGACCTTAGAATGAACTTTCTGGATTTGATAAAATGTGAAACTCCAGTGGTGAGTTTTAAAAAGGGGCTTTTTTTCCCCACAATGACTATATATTTCTTTTATAATTAAAAAATAAAGCATTTTAAAAAGTAAATTATGGCATAAGCACTCTGTGGCTAGACTAAGGGGTGGGGCAAGGAGCTAGATGACCTTGTACTTGACTGAGACTGCCCACAGATCACGCCAACAATGGGCTGGGAATATAGCAGGGACTAGTTGACACACCCCATATTCCTTATTTCCACCTACATGCAGGGAAACTGAGGGAGAGAAGCATGCACCCAGGAGGCCCCATTCCCAGGCCCCTACTTGGACCAGAACAAACAAGCCACCCTTGGTGGCAGGCATTGTGACACAAACACACAATAAGCCAGGCAGCAGGGCCAGCATGAGCCCCACAAGAAACAGGCACTTATACACATGCTCACTTGCACACCCAGGTGCAACCAGACAGAGGGCCCAGCGGTGGCCCTGCCAGGCTGGACCAGAAACAATGCTCTCTGACTGTCAGCACCAGGAACCGTCTCGCCTTGAAATCTAGGTCACAGCAGCAGGCTCTGGAGCTCAGCCCCCACCCCCCTCCACTGATAATCCAAGGGCAGAAAAGGGCGGGGGGGGGGATGTAGACAAGGGGAATGATGGGGACAGGGTTCAGAGATGGGGATAATAATGGAGGTGGGGTGTGAAGAGAGCTGAAGAGAAAAGGGCAGCATGGGAAGGAGTCAAGATGCCCTCAAGAAGGCTGCCCCAGTCGAGGAGACCCTGCGACCAAGCCCTTAGCTGGAAAATGGGACAGACTTTAGGACCATAGTGCCCTGCTTTCACATAGAAGAGTTTGTAAATACAGAGATCCTGTGGGAGGAGAGAGGGAGAGAGGGAGAGAGAGAGAGTGAGAGTGAGAGAGAGTGAGAGAGAGAGAGAGAGAGAGAGAGAGAGAGAGAGAGAGAGAGAGAGGGAGTGTGTGTGTGTGGGTGCTGTGTGTCTCCTGGGAGGAGTTAGGATTCAGGACTCTGAATTGAAAACACAGACTTACAGGGGAGGTGGGCGGGAAGGGATTAATGTGTATTAGACACCCACCCACAAAGGCTGGGGGCGTTGAGTAGGAGCTTTCTGTGAGAGTGAAACAGATACAAGGAGGCCCCTAAGAGAAATGGGGGTGGGAATGTGTGTGTGCCAGAATCCTCTGTATGGATGCTGATCCCTGGGTGTGGGCACAGGTTCAGGGAGGAGGCAGTGCTGGTATCTGTGGGTGTGTTTGGATGTTCTGGTAATGGATGTGTATGTGCCAGCACTGGATGTGTGGCTTTGAGTGTATGTGGTCTGTGTGTATGTGTCTGACCAGCTGACAGTATGTGTAAGAAGGCAGATAATCACAGGCTCACATCCAGAGAAAAGAGGAAGGGTAAGGGGAGCCTAAAGAATGGAGGAAGAGAACTGGTGTTGGGAGAGGGA
>NW_006787290.1:279587-283719 GCF_000442215.2 Lipotes vexillifer
GGAAAGAGACTGAGCCTGCAAATGAGGAATCCTTGGGGCGGGGGAGGGGCACAGGGAGCACACAGAGTCCACGAAGAGAAGGCTGCAGCCTCAGCTCAGTGGTTACCATGGCAACCGCAGTTCTGGGTGCGCCCCCCCACCATTCAGTTGTCAGGACAATGACACCACTGGATAGGAGGGATGTGGGGAGTGGTGAGTAAGAAGAGACAGAAGGGATAGGAGAAGGGCCCGGTAAGGGTGCAGGGAAAGGCAGCCTAGTGTCTGGCCTCCCTGGAGAGATCCCATTTGCCCAGGCCTGGGTGTGGCAGCAGGGGCAAGGGCAGGGGAGTTTGGGGGAAATTTCCTTACTTGGTTCTCAAGCTTCCCTGGTCAACCATTGTCAAGTTGTAGTCTGGCGATGGTAGGTGGGGCTTGGCAGAAGCTTGGCTCCTTCACCCTGCATGTTGCTTTTCTCACCCAAGATTTAGAATTCCATAGGGCCTATAGAGAAGTCTCCTGCCCTCATAGCTCTGAAGAGTCCTCCTGATCTCTGGAACAGTGCAGAGGCTGCCCAGGGAACACCAGGCAGCCTGGGCGGAGGCCACTCTTGGGACAGGATACTTGGGCAGGAACCGGGAACCGGGGCTGAGGCTGCCAGGAAGCCAGTCCCCTTCCCTCCCAGATCATTCTGTGCTCTGCTCACCGCTTCCTCACACCTTCCTTCCTTCCTTCCTCACTCTCCTTCCGAGCTGGCCCCAGGTGGGGCCCTGACAAAAGTCAAACCAACTGAGGATGCTGAGGAAGAGGGGCAGGAGGTAAGGATTATATTCTGACCTTCTAGGGTAGTAGTTGGGAGCATGACAGGTGGGTGCTCCATGGGCACTGGGGGAGGAAGGGGCGGGCCCTGGGAACACTTTGAGAGCCTAGCAAAATGGGATAACCACCTGTGGAGGAGGTGGTAGCACCAAAAGAATTTCTGTGCATTTGGACATTAATTTATGATTATCCTCTCCCTAGCATTTGGTTCCAAATCCTCAGTAAATTTAAGAAGCCTGAGGATTAGGAGGTGCTATTCCTCCCTCCCTCACATCGGCTGCAGCTGCCTAAGGCTGAGGGGAACTGCAAGGACCTGGAGATCCTGCAGTGGGCAGGAGGCTGCCTGTAGGCACTCAAGTCTGTCAGTCTTGTTGCCTGGGGTTTGGGGTGGGAGGGTGGTGATCACAGCAAAGCAGAGGGCTGGGAAGGGAGAGAGCAGGGTTCCTCCTTTAAATTTTATCTGGGCCCCAAATTCAAGCAGTCTTATAGTTCGTCCCTAATTATTCCTTTACTATCATACTCAACTGACTTCTTCCCATAGCTTCTATTCAGCTTTTTGGGGGGAGGGTGGGGGGGAGGGTGCCTTTATTTCTGTAAAGTAGGAAGAAGAGGGTTCTAAGGCTCCAGAGTCAGCCTGGGAATGAGGGAGTGGGATAGGACACCTGGACCTCAAAATGTTCAGTCCAAGAAGCAAAATGGGTTACCCCTGGCTACAAAGACAGGGTTAAGCTTTAAGCCCTTAGTCAAGAGAAGAAGGATCGGACCCAGGATGAGAGCATCAGAAGATACCTGGCATTGGATCAGGCCGGGCAGAGGAGAGGGAATGGGGCCTCTACTGCTCTCTACTCATCTGATTCTCTCTCTTCCTCCTCCTGTTTCTCCCCCATCTCTCTATCTCTTCCTCATCTATTACCTCTCTCGAGTCTTTCAGTCTCTCTTTTCCTCCTTTCCTTTCAATGGGCTTTCATCCCGTCCCACCTGGTGGTAGCCAAGAATACTTAGGACTCCTGGTTTCTGTGACTTGGTGTCCCCATTTCAGGACTCAGAGCTACTATACTAGCTATACTAGGAAGGAGTGAGTGTCCCTGCTATAAAGAGATAGAGTAAGTTTAGTGGGGAGGGGCCTGGATTGGTTGGCTGCGTACAGGTTGGTGATGTCCACCATTGCACTGTGGTGGAGGCTCTGTGTGAAAGAGTGAGGGGATGGCATGGCAGGGTGTGACTCTGGTCCTCTTCTTCATGCATGACAACACAGGCACACATGATGGGCACAGGTGTCAGGGAGGTGAGGAAGTAGGCAACCAGGGCAGCTGGCAGCCTAGGGCCATCTCTGGCAATTTCCCCAATGGAGTGTTTAACCACAAAGGGAAGAGCAATTAAAGCTAATCGCTCTGACAGCCTGGAGGCCAGACACATAGGGAAACAAAACACACATATTCAGCATGCTTCCCCTAACTCCCAGTGGTCTCACCACCATCCTGCTTTCCTCCTCCCTAATTTCTGAGCCTCTGTCGTCCATTCCCCAGCACTCTCCCCACTCATCTGACCATCTCTGACTCTCACTTCCTTCCCCTCCCCATTCCCTGACTGTATCTCTGTCCCTCTGTGTCCCTCTCTTGATGTCTGTCTGCCTCTCACACACATTCCCCTCATTCTCTCTCTCTGACTTGGGCCTCCATCCTTGGCTGACTCATACTCATTCTTTCTTTTTCTCTCTCTCCCTTTCTTCCATCCCCCCTCCATCCCTTGGCCACTCAGATGCCCAGAAGCCAGCCACTCCTAGCACCCTAAGCTCCAACTGGACCCAGCAAGAGAGGCCACCAGCAACCCCTACCCTCACTACTCACCCAGTTTCAAAGTACCAGGCTCACTCGCCTTCAAGATCCTGTCTCCCTGTCCTGGATTGAGACCAGGATTTTCTACCATGTTTTCTCACAGTTTTAAAGAGGGGCGATCTGAAGCCCAGGGCTGGGAGAAGATGCCCAGAAAATTAGGGCGGACTTGGGGATGGTGGCCCCCACTCAGCTGTCCTGTTAGACTGATATTCTGCCAGGAGACTTGCACATGGGAGACAGTGGGAGTGCGGTGGGGGCTTGGATGCGTAGTGCAGGGCCCTTTGTGATTTGCTGTGTGCAGTCGATGTGTGTAAGAGTCACATGGGTGTGTGTCACCGTGTGTGCTGGCGTGTCTCTTGTAGGTGTGTGTGTCCCTGTCAGTTTTGATACATATTATATGAAATTCATTAGGGGCTTTACGTTAGCTACTTCTCTCCTGTACACCCCCCAGCTCCCGACTCCTTCCCTCTGGACAAGCATTCGACAATCCCACCTCTACCCAGGTGCAGAGGACTGGGTGAGGGCACGTGGTGCCAGCCGCCGGGTTTGAGCCCTCGGAGCAGGGGCGGCTGCCGGCGGAACTGAGGCAGGGCTGGGCCGGGAGACCGCCAGCCGAGGCGAGTCCGAAGCCAGAGAACGGGAGGGAGGGGCGGGAGCTGGCCCGGCCGAGCCGGCTGGGCGGGAAGCAGGCTCCATCCTAATCCCCAGGCCCCGTCCGACTCCCAAACTGCTGGTCAGAGTGGAACGGGCGGCCGGAGCCACGCCGCCTCCAGCACACACCGCGCTCGGAGGGCACCGACAGAGACGGAGCCCGTGGGGCCTGACACGGAGCGGACCCCTCCGGGGCCCCCACGCTCCGCATCCGTCCCCAGGCGTCCCGGATCGACGCCCCTCCAAGCCCAGATCCCCAAATCTGCCCTTCCCCGCGACACTTCCCCTCTCGGCCCTCTCACCGCCTCCGGGGCTGAGCGCTCGGGGAGCGGGCACTCCGGCGTCCCCGGTTCCTGAGCAGCGTCCGGAACCTACTCCTCGGCTCCCGCCGCCGCCGCCGCCGCCGCCGCCGCTTCTGCTGCCGCCGCCGCCGCCTCTTCCGCCCGCGGAGCCGGAGCCCGAGCCCAGCGCCGCCTCACCCCACCCGGCTGGCCCGTGATGTCAGAGCCGGGGAGGGGCGGGGGGCGGGGAGCGGCGGGAGAGGGGGAGGGGAGGCAGCAGGGGGCTGGGGGTTCTGTAAGACTCCTGGGACGGGGGCAGAAGTGCGGGAGGGCTGGAGTAGCGACGTCGCCTCCTCCCCTAAACAATGAACCCCAATTCTCAGATTTAATTCTTCCCAAAGGGCACTCCTTCCCTTACGACCTTTCGGTGACCACAGTGGCTGGGACCCTGGGAGGCAAAGAGTAAGTTAGGGTTTAAGGGTTTGGAAGTCCTTTGGCCTCTGGATCCTCTTAGATGCTTGACTCAGTATTTGTAAAAACCTTTTCCCTTTATGGGTCAGGGGAGCCGTA
>NW_006787290.1:283729-293328 GCF_000442215.2 Lipotes vexillifer
GAAAGACTGCTCAGATTTATCCACCTTGGAAGGTGGGGGAGGAGGAAGGAGTAGGGGCAAGAAGCAAAATGGGGGCCTCCTTCGCCTGCTCTGGAGCCACAGATCTTCTCTCTCCAGGATGATGCCAGCTGGCCCCTTGTGTTCCTCTCACCTTTCCCAAATATACCACCCTCCCGCCTTCCCCCCACCATGATGTAATTTTATTTCTGGGGAGAAAAAGAGCAGCAGTGAGCTCAGCATGCAAATATAGACAACTTGCAGAGCCACGCTCAGCTCTGTCTCCTAGCTCTGCCCCTCTGCCCAGGCCCAGCATGGCAGCTCTCACTTCCCTTCTACCCCAGGGACTTTCCTCCCCCAGATTCTTAGCCAGACTGAAAGAGGGAAGGAAGAAGATGATCTGTTATCATCTCCAGCCTAAGAGGTCTCTCCTCAACTCTGGCAGAGCCTGGCCCAGGGACAAGGTCTGAGCCCCATCAGTGTCTGTGCCACCTCCAGGAATGCCCCGGCTTCACTTCAGTTCCAGCCTGGCAGAGACCCCTCAAGAAGCCTCAGGTGAGCCCATCCTTTCTTGAGTCTACACTGCCCCTAGAAGAGGCTCAGGCTGCTGCTGCTTTGGATTTCACAGCCCTTCTCTTTGCTTTCGCCATCCTATTCCCCCAGTGTGCCATGTCACTGCCCCTTTGATAGCAACACACCCTCATAATTTGCCTTTGCATATATCACATTTGTTCTGAGTTGTAGGCCCAACACTCATTTTGTTGACCCATCTTTGAGACTCAGAGAAGCTGAATGACTTATCTACAGTCAGTGAAAGGTCCAGGTCTTTCAGGTACAGGGGATTTGGGCTTCATGCTGACTCTGCTTCTTTCTTAGGTAGGTTATGCCTCTGAGCCTCATTAAGGGCAAGACGGGGACACTGATGCCTATCTCACAGTGTTCTTCTTAGTTTTAGAAATTGTAAGTCTCTAGTGACTGGCACAGATGGGTGGTTAAAACATGGGAGCTATTATTTAGTCTGGGGCCTTCCACTGACCTATGCTAGAGAGTTAAGTTCCATATTTTTGTATTGGCCCAGTGCCTGTACTATGTATTAAACATTTATTAAATGGGTGCAAGTTGGATGAATATGTGGTTTCTACTCTATACTCCTGCCACCAATTCCAGGAAGACTTCCTGGATTTGTCCGTGGAGGGTGAAAACTCCTCTCACCTCAGGTCTCATTCTTCCATACTCAGAGATCCTAAGTTGTCCAGCAACACGTTTATACCCAGTCCATGAAAACTGTAACATCTGTTAGTTATGGGCTTGTTCAGTTGTTTGGTTCCTCCCCCCCTACTCCTTACTCCTTTACACTTACCCCAGCCTGGGCCTGTGCTGGAGAGAATGTGGGTCCTTCCTTCCAAGATCGCCAGCAGGCTCAGGTCTGGGGGATGCCCTTTGAACAAAGCTCAGCATCTCCTCTGCACTCCCATGACCACCACTCTGATCCGTGTTCTCCCACCTCCATCAGATTATTATAACTGTCTGATAAGAGTTGGACTCCCTGCCTCTGGTATCTCCATTGGCTTCCTTCCCTCTATCCATCCTGCTCATCACTGCCAGATTAAATGTTGCCCTTCCTCCCCAGCTCACAGGACTAAATCCAAACACCTCTGCGACCTAGCCCCGATGCCCACTCAACCTCGTGGCCACCACTTGAACCTCTCTTCTTGTCTCTTTGATCTCCTCTGTGCCCCAACATGGCACATGCATTGTGGCAGTGCTTTTGATGTTTTCACTACTTGAAATGTCTCCTCCCCAACTCCTTTGCCCTAATCAAATCCCACTATTCATTTAAGGCCTAGAAAATGCTCACTTCCTTTATGAAGCCGTCAAAGCCCACTCTCATCTCTCTCTTCTGAGGCCATTCTATTCATTTGTTCCTTCTTTTAACAAACATTTATTAGGGACTACTTTTGGTGTGCCAGGCCCTGTGGACACAGAGAAAAAGCCTGGGGTCCTGCCTTCAAGGGGCTCACAGTCTGGTGGGGAAGACAGACATGTAAATGAAGAGCTAGTACTAGAATAGAGGTGGACAGAGAGAGTGCAGTGGGAGCCTAGAGAAGGGAGCTGCAGGAGGGGCCACCTCCGGGATGGCCGCACCGAGGAAGTGTTTTTTGGGCTCAGTCTTGCCATTCAAATAAGAGCTGCAAGGGGGGTTGCTATCAAGCAGCACATCATCACTTGATTACATATTGCTTTGTATTTTTCTTCGGTTCTTTAGTGTGCTTGTCTTGATTTCCCAGTGAGGCTAATCAGCTCGAGAGCAGGGACAGGCCCAGCACTCTCTGTTCTCCCAAAGCCTGACAGCAGTGCTGGACAAACACCATGTGTTCAGCAAAGCCTTTTTGACTTGCAGCAGATAAATAATCCAAGCTTCTCTGGGATAACTGCCTGGAGGGAGGAGCCCCACCCCCCTGCTATCACAGTCCCCTAACAAGGTACCCACACCTTAAATCCCCATCCTCTGGCTGCCTCCCTCCTGCCATAGGGGTGAGACCTCATCAGCAGACACCGGCTCATGTTGCCCCAGATCCTTTATTGAGGTCTCTCATTTGACCCAAGTACATTAACAAGAGATTGCTAAGATACAGCCCCAAACACAGTACCCTCCTGTCCCCCTGGCCAGGGATAGGACAGTCAGAAGGGTAGAGGACTTGAGAGAGTGGGAGAAGAGTGTGCTCAGCTGGAGGGAGCAGAAGAGAGATGGGGGCCCATAGATATGGCAAGAGGGAAGTCACAAGAAAGCATGTAGGGAGTTATGGAAGAAACAAATAATCGATACAGGGACATGGTGGGACTGGAAACAGAAGTCAGATGGGATAGCTGGGCTGGTGTGTAGGGAAAAGTAGCTCCTTGAATCTCAGCACGCAGCATAGAGACCCCAGTGGGCCCCGTGGCAGAGAATGACCTAGTGTCCCTGGAGGAGCTCAGGGAAGGACAGGGAAGGAGGAGGGGGCAGGAGGACAGCAGGTGGGGCTAGGAGATGGCTGCCACAGCAACTAGTCATCATCGTCATCGTCGTCATCGTCATCATCATCCTCTGTGTTGATCTCGCCCTCCAGTACATCCTCCAGCCAGTCCTCCAGCTCCTCAGCAGAAGGCAGGTCCTCTTCATCATCCATCTCCATCCATATGCTGTCCGCCTAGGGCATGGCACAGACAAGGCATCAGAACTAAGCCCGATTCAGGTCTTTAGACCTGTCCTCCCACTCACTGGACTCTGTACATCCTCTGTCCCTTCTCTTCATCTGTCAGTGGGCAGGAAAACTGTCCAGGTGGGGGTCTAGGGTGGAATAGTGACAGTGGGAGTAGAAAGAATTGCTGGATCAGCAAATAGACCTTCTCCCTTCAGTCTTTCTTACAAGCTCTTGCCGTGCTGAGCTTCCTAAAACAGACCTCTCTATCATGCCCCTAATGCAAAACCACTGGTGGCTCTTCATGGCCTGGAGAATAAAGTCAGCAACTCTTTAGCATTCAAGACTTTCCAATACCTGCTTTTCTAGCACCATCCTCAGAGATCTCTAGACTCTCAAGCCATAAGAAATGACTTGCCTTTTCCCAAATCTGATATTCATTTTCCTACTTTTTGACCTTTTGCACTAACTTTTTCCATCAGTTTGGAAATGACTCATATAATTTGCACTTGCAGAACTCTTATACACGGTACAATCTCCAGTGTGTTTTAATTTTTTTATATGTTTAGCTTTAATTAATTTTTTATATTTTAAAATTGAGGTATAGCTGATTTACAACAATCTCCACTTTAAACTCTACTCCTTTAAAACCGTCTCTGACTCTCAAGCAGAAGTCACTTTGATTTCTGTGCCTTCCTGGTGTTTTCTTTGTATCTCTATTATAGAGTTTATCAGATTTGGCCTGGTAGTTAACGGAATACCTACCTCCTCAGTTAGACTGAGAATTATATGAAAGCAGGCTGTGACTTATTCAACTCAACAAATACCTTTGAAGCATCTATCTGTGTGTGAATGAGAAGATTTCTGCTCTCAAAAAGTTCAAAGACTACTGGAAGAGACAGACATGATACATGAATAGCCATATAAAAGTCATGTGCTCAATGCCAAATGGGCTCCGGGAGTGCCAAGGAGGGAACAATTCCAAATGGGAGATCTGGAAGGACTTCGTGGAGAAGAGAGGATTTGAACTGGGCCTTGAAGGACGAGCAGTCAGTTCCAACAGGTAGAGGCAGGGGTGTGTTCAGGGCAGGAATTTCTCCCTCTTTCCAGCCATTAGACTGGGCATGTCTAATTCCTCTGGGGAGGGCTCAATTCCTAGTTAGCAGAGCAGAGGAGGACTAGCTATGTTGGGAAGGAGAGTTGGGGGTCAACCGGGGATGAGGGAAGGAAACTCACATCAGTAACATTGACGACTCCTATTTGTGGGGCTGACAGGTCGATGTTAAACGTCTTCTCCCAGTATGGAACCAGCTGTGGAGAGACCACATATGGCAACTTAATGGAAGCTAGGAACACCTGAGTCCAGGAGGGTGAGTGTGAGTGTGAGGGTCAGCCATGGGTAGAGAGAGGACAGTGAACCCACGGTAGATTGGTGGATAGGTTCAGCTATAGTGCCTGAAGGGAATGAGTAGAACTAAGCAGTTAAAGGGTGGATTTCCCAAAAGGAAAGTATCAAGAGGGTCAGCTGGGGACATTGGTCCCTCCTTTCCGAGGAAAACTTGATAGGAAACCTTGTTCTGCTCCTGGATCTGCTACTGATTGGCCTTGTGACTTTGGGCAATCACTTCTCCCTGGACCTCAGTTTCTATATCTCTGAACTAAGGTAGTTATACTCTGTAATTGCCAATGGTCCTCACGTTTCTGTTTGTTCATCTAGTTCCTCTAGTTCCGAAGAGTGTTAGGTGTTGGGGATTCAGCTGGGAACAGAGCCGTGCCCTGAGACATGGAATCTCTGTGCTTTGATTCTGTGATTGTGGACACCCACGTGCAGGGTTAATGTGCCCTTCTGCTCCCCCAAACTCTGGATTTCTCTAGAAGGAGCCAGCCCTGGGCACATGAGCTATCTGCTCAGCCTCTGCTCTGGGAATCCTGTTGTTGCCACACTTCCCATCATCCTGTGTCCCCTTTCTCAGGATGCGCTCAGTGCCCCTGAGCATGCGACAGGATCCTCCACTAGGAGATGGGGAGAGGAACTCTGAAACAGGCTCCCCCTTGAGATGTGCCCTGCCTTGGATAGCAGTGCCTGAGTGATATCTCTTACCAGGGGGAAGTCATCAGGGTCAATCCAGATGATGCTCAGGTCAGGATTTTCAGTGTTATCTTGGGCCACAGCCTTGAGAATCTCTAAGAACTCATAGCCATCTTGGAGGGAACACAGGTGATAAGTGCACGGTGGGGCACAGAGGAAACAGGAGTCCAGCTCTCTTTTCCCCACTCCCACAACTCCGCATGTCTAGCCCCAGGCTGCTTGTAAACTGTGCTCTAAAAAAACCCATCTTATGTGTTAAAAGCCTATGCTCTGATAAATACCCCATCTTCATCTCTCACCAGTGCCCCCGCCCCTGCCCCAAATCCAATCCAGTATTCCTCCCTCACCAGGATCAGCTTCCTCTGCAAAGGCCACAATATGGATTCCATCCAGATCATCCTCCTGTGGGGGGCAGGGAGGGGAGACCTTAGCTGTACTCACTGAAGTTAGAGAGCCCAGAACAGGCCCTAGATCTACCTTGGACCTAACTTTTGTGGAAATCCAGCTTCTGGGGCAGGTGTATTCTTGTGGTGGTGAGCCTTTTCCAAGTACACTGCCCCCTTCCACCCCAGGGTCCCCACACCTCTGCTGGCAAACCCTTCAGCCCCAGAGCTTAGAGCTCCTCCCTTGTCATCGTCTTCAAGTAATGTGTGTCCCCCAACTCCTGACGTGTTCTCCAGAATGGAAACCCTCCACCTTTGCTGGTGCACTGTCTTTCCTATAAGCAAGACATGAGGAGCAGCAGGGTTGGATGTTTCTAGGACTTGAGTTTTCCCATGCTCCTGCGAGGGCCTGGGCCCAATCCGGGGCACTCACCCAGGTCTCATACATACTCTCAGGCTTCAGTTTCCTCAGGGTTGATCTAGAAGAGAAAGAAAGTCACTACTCAGTGGGCAAGAAGGACACCCTTGACTCCAGAGGGTACCCATAGCAGAGGCTGCCACAGGGTCACGCCTAGGGCATAGACAGCTTGCAGCCCTGAACAAAGCCATCTGGCAGAGTCTAAGCTCTGGGCACCAGGCCCAGATAACTGCATGGTTAAAGCAGGTAGGAGAGAGGAGGGTGGGCAAGGGGACTGGAAGAGAGACTTTCGGGAGAAAGAACTGGACATCTGGGTGTTCATTCATTCATTCTTTCATTCACTCATTCATTCAATAACAGTGTTGCAGATGTTCTAAATGCTGTGCTAGGTGCTGTGTAGACAGAGTTGGACAAGGCAGACATATTCCTGCCCTGATGAAGCGGACCATAATCTAGGGGAGAGAGTGAGAGTAGTGTTTACACTGATGGGTGGGTGTTTCCAGTTGTGGAGTGCTGTGAAGGAAGAGGATTTTGTGTGAATGTAGGCCAGGGTTTCTCAACCTCAGCACTAGTGACATTTGGGGCCAGATAATTCTACATTACGGGAGAGCTGTCCTGGGCACCCGTAGGATATTTAGCAGCATCCCTGGCCTCTACCCACTAAATACCAGTAGCTCTCTCTCCAACCAAAAATGTCTCCAGCCGTTGCCAAATATCCGCTGGAAGACAACATCCTCCCCCTGCCTCGCCACTCCCTCCACCCCTGTTGAGAACCACTGGTGTAGGTAATGTATGAGAAAGAACACAGGCCAGATCCGGATTAGAATCCAGTTCTGACACTACTCATGGACTCTATTTAACTGAGGTTGTTAAAAGGATTAAGTACAATAAGAGAGATAGCGCCTCGGAGTTCCTGGCAGACCACAGGCACTCAACACTGGTCTCAGTCAACATCACAATGAACCGTACACATTTATGGAGCACCTTCTGTGTGTGCTTCAGGCTCTGGGCTAAGTGCTGGGGTGCAAAATATTGTGCAAAATGGTCAGTATATCAATAAGAAGTGATACCAGAAGTGTTTCATCTGTAGGAGAGACCTGCCTCCTGGTTGGCTGAGATCCCCCTAGCCCATCTCACAGACCCGTGTTCTAGCCTGGGGAGGAGGCTACCCTGCTCAGAGGGTTGCCCCTGCTCCCCACCTCCTGTGCTCCTCCACGAAGTTGACAATCTCCTCTTCGCTATTGGGCTTGTCCGGGATGGTCACAGGCTCTTCCATGAAGGCCTCGTAGAAATCGATCTCGTTCAGCTTCAGGGTCAGCTTCTTTGCCACCTTTTGGGGGAGGGGATGGGAGAGTGGGGCAGGGGACACGGGGTCATGGTGAGAAGAAGTATTATGGGGGAGCAGATGTCAGGCAGGGAGTGAGACAACCTGGGCCTTTGTCACTGCCTCTGTGACACTGGACACGTGTGTTAACTTCTCTGGGCTTTGGCTGAAGATGAGAGAGGGGTGGGTTAGATAATTTAAAATCTGTGGGATGGGGGAGGCCCGAGGTGGGGTGGGGTTAGGGAGTACTGGTGTGTAGGGGGGGAGGAGGTCCCCCGTTGATTCTGGGAGAGGGGGCTGGAGGGCAGCTGAGGGGAGTGAGGGAGACCCAATGCAGCAGCAGGGGGGAGAACCTTGCTGTCGAAGGTGGCGAAGAAGGGGATGTAGGGATGAAACTCCTCCGCTGCGTCCTCGTAGGCTTTGTAATCTGAGGGGGGAATGCAGAGTCAGTCTCTGAGGGAACCAGGGTCTGCCAGGGAACCATCCCCCCTCTGTCTCTCCCCAGTTCTTCTTGGGCAGGTGGGGTTCATTCTGAGACCCACCCCCTCTAGTCCTCTGAGAGTGGTTACATACAGTGGTGGGGTGGGGGGAAGGGGAATGCCTTGGTGCCTGTCTGTGAAACCCGCAGAGTGCAGGGAGATCAGAGCAGTCGATCGATGGACCCACCATGGCAAGAGCCAGTGCTGAGCCAGTGGGTCAAGTGGGGAGGTAGGAGGACAGGTGAAGTTGGGGACCAGCGGAGGGGACTGTGGAGTCTGAGGGTTACCCACGCTCTGAGTCTTTGCTCTTGAAGTAGCCAATGAGTTTGTTCTCATCTTCGATATTCTCAAATGCCTGCAGCTCTCGTTCACCCTCAATAAATTCCACAGGGTCCTCTAGGACCTGGAAGAGCAAGGACGTTGAAGGAAGAGAGTGAGTTTCTGAACTCAGTGGTAGAGGCAAGGAGAGGGATCAGGGAAAAGAGGGCTGGGAAACGGGGAGGAAGGGGCTCTGTTGCCTCTGTGTGTGTGTGTGTGTGTGTGTGTGTGTGTGTGTGTGTGTGTGTGTGAGGCTGCAGTTGGTCGGAAGGGCGTGAGGTCTTAAAGCAAGGCCATTAGGTCCAGCGGAGTCCTCACATCAAGCAGAAACTCCACCAGGGTGTCAGCAGAAAACTCGCCGTCATACTCAATGACTTCATCTTCCTTGAATACATAAATGCTGTCCTCTTCAGTTAGTCCTAGGGAGTGAGCCAGAGGTGTGCCATGATTGCAACCTTCCCACAGGTCCAAGGGTCCAAATCCAGGGTTGCAGCCCATTCCATAATCCCACTAGACCACACATCCTTCACCTGCCCAGCTCACCTCCACTGCCTCTCAGCCCCTCCATCCCCGGTGTCTGTGCCCCTGGATTTAGCCTAGGTGGCTAGTCTGGCCCCAGGGGCTCTCCAGGGGGAAGCTGGGGTCAGGTGGGAACGCTAGGGGAGGACGCAGGGAGATATAGATCCTAGCAAGATGTCTCCCCCCTTTCTCTGCCTGCCATAACCAGAGACAGATCTTCCTCTTACCTCCTCTGAGGACTCTAGTTGCTGATTCCCAGTCCAGCACTTTAACCTTCAGCTATTACTGACCAGATGACTTCATTACTGGCCACCCCTCCCCCATCCACATCCGGAGTCCAGTCTCAGGCCTGTGCTGCCCCCTGGTGGCTGGTGCTGTAATACCCAGCCCGCGGCTCTGGAGGGGGAGGGGTTGGAAGAGGAGTTTGCAGAGGTATCTCCAGCCCCACTTGTGTTCCCTGATTCCCCCTTTCCTCCAGAACTTAGCCCCTTTTTTTAGGTAGGTATAAAGAAGGCCATCTTCACCTCTTTCTGGGATTTGAGCATGGGTCTCTATAAGGAATAAAGGAGAGGCTGGAACCCCCAGCCATAACCCTCCAAATTTCAGTATTTTCTCACAGGTCACCTTCCCCTCCCTGCTCCTCCCACCCATCCCTTACCTAGTTTCTTGGCTACAGCCGTGTCCTTCTCAGAGTCCACCATCCCGAAGCCAACACCCTTGTCTTCTAGGACTTGGGCTGCTAACTGAAGGGAGAGTTAGGGTTAAAATCAGCCTCTGGAATTCTTAGTAACCACTATTCCCGATCTCATGCTTGCGAGCTGGGTCATTTGGGATGCAGGGAATATGAGTTAACCTTGACACTGTGCTAGGATGCAGGATATCTCCACTTTCCC
>NW_006787290.1:293434-305477 GCF_000442215.2 Lipotes vexillifer
TCTCCACTTTCCCTACCACACCCCCCTCCACCCTTTTGGTCTGTGGTCCAATTTTAACTCCTGAACACCTATTGCTCATTTACAATGTGCATATTATGTTGAACTTTAAGGCACTGTGCATGTACCTCCAGGTTCCTTAGGGATGCTGAGGGGTCTAGCTTCAGGATGACTGAGGCTCTTTCCTCCTTCGGAGCTGAGCCCTGTACTCCATACTGATCAAAGACCACGCTCAGTGTGGGGGTGATGTTATACGTCCCTGGGGTTCTTCTGAGTGAGTCCCAATGGGGAGAATTTTGGAGGGCAAGAGGGTGGGGGGCGTGGGGCTCTGCGGAGAGCTGAGAGTAGAGGTCACCGTGGCCACCACTGGTCACCCTCGAGGCAGAGAGACTGACAAAGAGATTAGAGATGAAATAGGCCCAGTTTTCCTCAATGGGGTGGGACTTTCCCTTTCACTCTCTACTTCAAGCTGTCCTTAGGCTACGGAGAGTCACACCCTAGGTCCCTGTCCTCATGGGCCTCCCAGCGGGGCTCTCAACCCTGATGCACCCTGCCTTGGGCATGGTTTGCAGCTTTACCCCACCTAACAGAGACTCGGGGCGCTCGGATTCTCAGGAGGTTGGGACAGGTGGATGGCCAGGGATGCTCAGCACTCAGGATAAAAATACTCTGCTCATTAATCAGGCGGCAGGTTCCAGCACCCGGCAGGAGCACACAGAAATGAGAACCTACAGTCCTGGTGTCTTGCCCTGAAATACTCCAAGCTCTGGGCAAGCTGGGGCCTCTCCATCCTGCCAAACTAGAGGAGGGGCTGCAGCAGCTTGGACAAGGAGACTGCAACACATCCTGGCTTCTGGAGGGCTGTGTGACCACATTTTACAGTCATCTCCAAACATGGGCTTTTTTCTTGTCACAATAGGCTCTCTCTCTCCTTTGGGCCTCTGGTCAGCTTGGGGGTGAGGAGAATCTTCCCACAAAGAGAAGTTGGGGAAGGCATGGTGAAGCCTCCTCCAAACACAAGAATTTTCCAATCGGGGTGCCCAGCTTGGTCCAATAGGGGCAGATGGCAGGGGGAGGGGACTGAGAGGCCAGTGGGAGGCACGGTGGGCTCTATTAAACCTTTAGCCATTAAATCAATGACATGCAAGCAAAATGTCAATAACATTTAAATTTACACTCAGTTTGGAACTCTTTGGGGTGCAGCCCCTAAAGTGTATGGAGAGAGGGTACGTTTTGGTTAGGAAAGTAGATTTGGGGGTGTACTGCAGTTCTTCCCCTTCCCCTGAAGAACCTCTTTTCCTTTTCTGCCCCCCTTCCAGGGTCACCCCAGTCCTAGCCAAACCTAGTACTACCACCCTCCTGTAGCATGGAGGAGAGACTCCCCCTGCAGCACCCCCCTCCCTCCTAAAATTGCCTGACTACGGTGGTACTTTGGGGGTTCCTGAATCTGTTTCTCTTCTGGCTAAGGTCATACGCCGCTTGGGTCCTGTTGGTCCTGTTGGTCGAGACAGGGTCCTGCTGCCCTGCCCCTCACACCCAGATCCCACTCTTAAAGATCAACATGGAGTTGCAAGATAGAGGGGTGCAGAGAGGGACTGGGCTGCCCTGCAGGCCTGCGGAGCCTGCCACTCACCTCCAGGATCAGCTCCTCCATTTCAAACTGTCTTTGTGAGGCCTTGTCGTCCTTGGGGGGTTCGTGGTAGAGCAGTGCCAGCACCTCGTACTTCTTGAACACATTCTTGTAGTTCTTTGCGTTGACATTGACCACACGGTCCACACCATCATACTCGGGGAAGTCCAGCCCGTCTTGCCCCTGCACCCCTGACTTGAGTGTCCCTAGCACCAGCAGTAACAGCAGTGCCAGCCGCAGGCCGGGCACAGCTCTGGCCCCCATCCTGTCTGCAGCACTCATGGAGGTAGTGGGATCTGGGTCGGCTCTCCTGGTCCAGAAGAGGTTAGCTGGGGTAAGGAGGGGCCACTGGGTCCCAAATCCTGAGTTAGGGGCTCACGGTGGGGGTGGGGTGAGGAAGGGCCCAGAGCAGTGGACAGAGGACACTGCTATAGGTCCTGGAGAAACTGCCGACAGAGCCAAGAGAAACAGGGTCAGGGGAGGGCTAGGAGCAGGGGGCGGGGAGGGAACCGGAGCTGCCCTTGAGGTTGGCACCCCTCGGCCCCCACCTGGTCCTGTCTAAATATGTCTCCAGGATTGGCAGGAGAGACGGATAACCTCCTGAGGCCAGGACGGCCCCGTGAGGGCCGGGATCGTCCTACCTCCAACACCTCTCACCCAGACTCCCAGAGCCTCCTCTCCTCCCCCTCCCCCCCAATGTCCAGGGCTCCTGGGCCCCTGTCCCCACACCGGCCTAGGAGCTCATCGCCATATTAAGGAAGAAAAAAGCTGGAGCTAAAAATAAGACCAGATGAGTCGGAGGTAAATGAAGCTGGGGCTGGGGGAGGGGAGGCTTGGGGGTAATTAGGGAGAGTGGAGCAAGGGCAAGGGTACTCAGAGAGAGGGAAATGGGGCCCGCAGAGGAGGAGGTATTCTGGGTCAGAGGTTAAATTTGTCGTCCATTTGTAAAAAGGGGGGCAAATGTGGTATTGCCTCTAAGTCCTAAAACCTGGGACTCTCCTCTAGGTCAAGTCTGTTTCTTTGATCCCGTGGAGGAAGCGGGCAGGGGGTGGGGGGGAGTACAAATGCAATCCAGGCTGCAGGAAAGAGACCCCCTGCACTTCCCTTTAAAGAACCAAGACCAAGGATGAGGTCATTCTCTGAATAAAAGATGGAGCCGAGTCCAGGACTGGCGCCCTGGCTCAGCTCCAGCCAGTTTCCTTTGCTTCACTCAACACTCCTAACTGGAGTATGCAGAGGAAGGACGGAGCGTGGGGCGTGAAGTGCTGGCCCTTGGAGTCCTTGGAGATGCGGATCTGGGGCTTCTCTGCCCACAGACCCGAGAGGACAAGGAGAAAGTCGTTCGGCTGCTGCCTCCTGCTTGTACTCTCTACTCTGATCCTATGGGACTGGTTTTCTAGGGCACAGTGGGAAGGAGGATTCCCCTGGCTGAATGATTCCAAGGAGAGCAAATTGTGACTATTCATTCCTACGTCTTTGACGAGACAAAAAGGTTCAGGTATCAACGGTAGGGAAAAAAATGAACACTGGGAAACATCAAGAGGTGGGGCCCTGTGCCCGGAACCAAGGATGCTGCTTAATTCTGTGCAAAGCAGAGCTGGTGCAGAGGGGCTCTAAATTCCTGGATCCCAGCTTGGGGGTGAGGGCGGAGTGGATGGGCTCAGCTCTGGGTACATTCAAGGACCCTCTTCACGGCCCTCCAGGGCTTATGCACAGGTAAGCAGAGGCACGAGGGAGACCAGAGAGAGGCTAGATCAAAGTCAGAAGCCCCCATGCCCACCCTGAGGTGTCAACGATGTTGGAGGCCCAGCAGGTGTTTTGCACCATGAAGTTATGTTAGAGGAATGACCTTTCCGCACTCCCACAGGGCAGACCTTACACGGCTAAGGAAGGAAGGCCAGGGAAAATCTCAAGAACGTGGCAGGAGTGGGTCCAGGAGAGACAGCTGTCATTGGCACAGGAGAGGCCAGAGGTAGCTAGGCAGGGCATGCTGGAGCTGGAGAGACCTCAGAACCCATCTCAAGAGAGTGACCAATGTGCCCACAGCCCTATGACCAGAGCAAAGACAGCAGGAGAGACAGGTGGACCCGCCCGGACGTGTGTGACCTAGATGACGTCCAGCCCCAACTTCTCCTTCTGCTGCGCTCTGGAGGAGAGGGGAACACTGGGACAGAGACATTGGGACCTTAGACTCGTTCCATCCTGAATCTGACCTCTCGCACCCCCAGGGTGTGAGATGGGACGAAACGGTGACCCAGGCCTGGCCCATTCCCTCTCCGCTTCTGCAGCTACCAGGCTGTTTCATCCCATCCTCCTCCCTCTCCTTGGCCCTGGCTCTCCAGAGCCACCCGGATCCCTTCCAGCAGCTGCACCACTCCCCTCCTCCCTGTCCTCCTCTCCCATACTTTGCTCTATACTTTCTATTCAAATCCTTCCCTCTAGGCCCCTGCCTTGAGGCTCAGCCACCGATATCAAATGACCCTAATTTGGGGCCTCTGTATTTTTAACCCACCAGACACCCAAAGCTCCTGCTACTGAAACTTGAGGAGCTGGCCCCTCCATGCTCCCCCACCCCACCTCACACACACACCCTGGCCCCTCCGTCTTCTGGGCTCTGGTTCAGCCCTGTCAGCATCAGGGAAGGACCCCAGGCTGATACAGCCCTGTCCCTAGGAGACCTCGTGTTGGAGGAGAGAGGGGAGCAGGTGGGAGAGAGACCTCTGAGGAGGGCCCGATGTAGGGGGAGAGGGGCTGGTGTACCTTACGACAGCCTTCCCTTTGCTAGTCCATGGCCTCTCATCCTCCAGACTCGTCCACAGCCCTTCCTCTATCACTATCCTATTTTTCTTCTTTTGCATTGGTATATTTTTGGCCCAGCCTTCATCATAGGACTAGCCTGAAAAGTGGTTGAGGGCACATGTTCTGCAATCAGACAGACCTTGGTGTCCTCATCTATAAAACCGGGTGGGGTGGTAAGAATGTATTTGTTGTATGGATTAATGGATGGTGTGAGTAAGGCCTTTGTCTACCGCCAGACAGAATGTGCGGTCACTTAACACATGTGCTTTGTTTTTGGTGACAGTCTACGATTTCCACCAGCTTTTCTCAGCATTTCTGTCTCTCTGTATGCTGTTCGGCACAGCCAACCCTCTCCTCTAAAAGAAGGCTGAGAGTGAACCGATCCACAGGGTAAAGTGGACCAGCTCACAGAGCAAAAGCCAGCGAGTGGGTGAAGAGGAAGGAAGAGCTGCGGCCAAGGGTGGGCAGGAGAGAAAGGCTCGCAGGGACTCCTCACGTGCCTGAGACGCAGCAAGTGCTGGACCCAGGCTCGGAGGCCAGGCTTTGGGGAACATCCATCACCTGTGTGGAGCTGGGGCATGAGGGGGTGGGTGCTTTGCCTAGAGTAAAGGCTACGGGGATCCATTCAGCGTTGTTCCAGCCTCTATTTCAAGGTTACGCCAGAGAAAACAGCTGAGGCCTGGGATGGGGTCGAGATGCCCTAATGACCGGGGGTATGGGAACACCAATCCCTTCCTCAGAGGCAGGGCAGTGGCCCCACATTCACCACTCACCACGTGGCCCCTTCCAAGTCATTTAACCTCTCTGGAGCTCAGGTTCTTCGTCATGAAATAAGGTCTAGCACGAAAAGTCTATGAGTCTGTGAGTTGATCTGAGGAACTGAGTGGGCGCTGTGGCCCCTCTGTAACGTGTGGCTCCCCTGCTCCTCTCTCACCTCCTCTGTTTTTCTGATCCCAGGACTTGTCATGTCCTTGCTCTCTGTCGGGTTGGAGAGTGACTTTGAGGGGGTAGCCCTCAAGGGGCAAGGATGCTTGATTCTGATCCCTTCCCAGCCTCGACTCTGGTCCCTGAAAGACTTCCCCTGCCTGGCTCCCATGAAGATCTAGGGAGAGAGCGTCTCAGTAATCCCCATTCTCCAAAAATCAGATGCGACACATCCAGGAGCTAAGGGCTGCTGCAAACATTTACTCTCTTGACTGGCTACTGAGCCCCCTGCTGGGCTCCAGTCAGATGCAGGCTGGGCTCCCCTCAACCCACCTCATCTCCTATCCATGGTGCCCTTAACCCAGCCCTAGGATCACCTGTCTCTCTCATCCAAGGTTCTTCCTCCTGGCATCTCCCTGCCCCAACTAATGTGCACTCTCAGTTTTCCCAAACTCATTACCACAACCCTCCCCCACCTGGCGCTCAGGACACCCTGATGTCATGTGAAGATCTTCCTCTGTTGAGTTTAGTAGTAGGTCTCCTTCTCCAGCCAGCCTGTGGAAGAGAAGAGACCAGAGCGAACTGGGGAAGGCCTCAAGGGGAGAAAAACAGAAGGGTGAGGCTTGACGGTGGAAGGCAGGGCCCTGAGGGTTAGAAGGAGCTGCGTGCTGGGGTCAAGGACTAGAGGGCAGTGTCCAGGCACAGCACAGGCTGGGCAGTGAGCTGGGGAGAAGGGCAGTGGGCTTGGAGGAACCAGGGGGAGTGGGGCAGCTGTTCAGGACGCTCAGGCCAGGGTGCAGGGGAGCCTCACCGCCAGGGTGACGACGGATGATGAGTTTTCTGATTTCATCATAGACAAAGATGAGGACGCTGTAGGGAGTGGCACAGAGCCACCAGGTTATCCTGAAGAGAGCAAAAGCTGGTCAGCGGGGGTGGAGATAGAGGGGCCAGTGAAAGGCAGGTGCAGAGAACAGTGCCCGGGAATCGAGTGTTTCGTTTGTTGTGTGGGAGGTTGATCCCTACCTTTGAGGAGGTCAGAGCCTGGGGAGTGAGGGCGGAGCGGCCCAAGACAGGAGCATAAAAAGCCAGTGAGAACAGAAAGGGATAAATGCCATATTAGAGGTACATGCAGTGCTCACAGAGATTGTCGACCAGCTGGAGTCGCTGAGGGAGACTTCCTTTGCTTTCTGGGTTCTCTAGACCTTGCACACACAAACTCCAAGCAGGATGGGTCTGAGACTAGATGTGGGGTATATCTTGCCAGGGAATATATACACTCTTCCATATTGCAAAGATGGTGAAATCTTTTTCTTCCTGAATCTCTTCTATAGACCAGGAAGATGGACTCAGGGGAAGGGTTGAATCAGGACCACATTTGTCCCTTGGATGATAGAGAGATGGCTTAGAGCAGCATTGTCCAATAGAAATATACTGTGAGGGCTTCCTTGGTGGCACAGTGGTTAAGAATCCGCCTGCCAATGCAGGGGACACGGGTTTGAGCCCTGGTCCGGGAGGGTCCCACATGCCACAGAGCAACTAAGCCCGTGCGCCACAACTACTGAGCCTGCACTCTAGAGCCCGTGTGCCACAACTAGTGAAGCCCGCGTGCCTAGAGCCTGTGCTCCGCAGCAAGAGAAGCCACCGCAATGAGAAGCCCGTGCACCGCAACGGAGAGTAGCCCCCGCTCGCCGCAACTAGAGAAAGCCCGCGCCCAGCAACGAAGACCCAACAAAGCCAAAAATAAATAAATAAAATAAATAAATTTATTAAAAAAAAAGAAATATACTGTGAGCCACATGTGATAGTTAATATTTTCTAGTAGCCACATGAAAATAAGTAAAAATAAACAAGTGCAATTAATTTTAATATTTTATTTAACCCCAAATATCCAAAATATTATTGCTTCAACATGTAATCAATATAAACATAGGGCTTCCCTGGTGGCGCAGTGGTTGAGAGTCCGCCTGCCGATGCAGGGGACGCGGGTTCGTGTCCCGGTCCGGGAAGATCCCACATGCTGTGGAGCGGCTGGGCCCGTGAGCCATGGCCGCTGAGCCTGCGTGTCCGGAGCCTGTGCTCCGCAACGGGAGAGGCCACAACAGTGAGAGGCCCGCATACCGCAAAAAAAAAAAAAAAAAAAAAAAACCATAATTAATGAGTTATTTTACATTCTTCTTTTTATCCCGAGTCCTCGAAATCCAGTGAGCATTTCACACTGACAGTGTATCTCAAGTCAGACACTAAATTTTCAGTGATTAAAGGAAAATGTAGTCTAACCAAAACAATAAAGTTGTATTTAATTGAAAAATATTTGACACTGGTTTAGCTTTTAACATTCAGTTAACTAAAATTGTAAATTCAATTTCTCAGTCTCACTAGCCACATTTCAAGAGCTCAGTAGTTGCATAAGGATGGTGGCTACCATATTGGACAGGGCAGGCCTAGGCCATGGTTCATTACACACACACACACACACACACACACATACACCCCTCAACCAATATAAACAGTTACAGACATACAGTCATGCATTCATTCAACAACAATTATCATGTCTACTCTGTGTATGTGCTAGGTCCTGGGGAAATAAAAATGATGACATGATGGTCTTTGATCTCAAGAAGCTCAAGCAATCAGGGAAAAGAGGTTAGATGAACACACAAAATAAATAATCACAGTATTAGGTGATGAGTTTTATGGTCAAGGTATGTACAAGAGTGTTTGGGAGCACAGTTAACGCTCAACCACGTTTACTATCATTTATATGTTGACATTAATAGCAGCAACAACTGAGCTACTATTAACAAAGTGCCCACCGGGACCCAAATGCCATGCTTCATGTATTATATGCATTTCTACCTGTAATTATCAGAACAATCTGCCAGGTGTGTGTTATTGAGACTTTACAGTTGAAGCTGAGGCTCAGAGAGGTTACCAGCTTGTCCAAGGTCATAGAATAATACACAGTACAGCCAAAATTCAAACCTGGAATTGTCAGTATCTAAGGGCAGTGCCAGTGTCTTTTATTAAACATTAATTGAGCAGCTACAGAATACAAAGCATTGTGTAAAACACTCCAAGGGACAGAAAGGTGAGCAAAGTGTGTAAACACATAGAAACTCAGTTGGAAGACTACACACTAAATTATTAATAGAGGTTACCAATGCAGGGTGGGGGAGGAGTGGGAATGACATGGGAGTTTTGCTTTTTTCTTTATAAAAATGTTAAATGGAAAAGTTTCACAAGCATATACTAATGTAGAAAACAAAGAAACGAAAACTTGGGACTTGAACCAAATAAGGTACCAGACAGTAAGAATTTCAGTGTGTCCACCCACCTATATGCACATTAAAACGGATTTGCAGAAGTACAGCAGAGTTAGCCATGCATAGATTAGGCTGTTTTATGATTACACCAGCTCCAAGCAATGTGTAGCCTGGGACAGCTATACCACACATTATCATAGAAAAGGTACCACTCTGTTAAGCACTGGCAAATCTGCTAAGTTTGCATGTCTACTGGGTTGCGATCACTTGGTACAGTCCCCAATTTCTCCCCGGATAGGATGCGCTGTGGGAGCACAGGCAGTTCTCTCTACGTCACTGAGTAGAGCCTGCTCTCCTCTTGACTTCCCCGCTCAAACACGCCTCCTCCCATGTGCTCTCTCTGTGCCCAGCGACGCCCCGCCTTGCACCCCTCCCCTCACTCACTTGAGTGGTTACATTCGCAGGGCCACATCCATGCCTGGAGTGTAGGACAGAAAAGGAGCCAGGAACGTCTCCTCCAGGATCCCAAATATTAGGATCCTGTTTCTGAGAGGAAATGTTTAAGGGGGTGTTGGAGGTTGGGAGGGAGAGTTAGGGGTGCAGTTTGGCATGTGAACTCCAACACCTTGCGCTGTTCATAGGTCTGGGGGAGGGTGGGCAGAGGGGAGCCGTCAGTGTCAGGAGGGATTCAAATATGCCTCAAAGGCTTCTTCCTTCTCCTGCCTCCCCGGACCCCAAGGCTGAGATAGGTCCCCTATTTAGGTTCCTGCCGCCCTTCACGTGTATCTCTGTCTTAGCACTTTCTATGTTGTAATTGTGAGTTGTTTATATGTTTGCCTTCCTTGACTGAGAGCCCCTCAAGGGCAAGCACCTTGTCTTACTTACCTCTGTGTGTCCTCTCCCCATGCTTCGTTCAGTGAGTGGCAGGTACTATGGCTCAATAAATATTTACTAAGAAGAAGGGTGGTGTAAGAGAAGAAGGTGGACTTCAAGAGGAAAACAGAGTCAGAGGAAAAAGGTAAGGAAGATGGGGCCGGAGGGGAATCTGCATGCAGAGGGGAAAGGGATACCCGGAGAGTGGTACCAGATGGGAGGCATTCACTCATCCATTTGTTCATTCTTTCATTCACATTTTACACAGAAGGAACTTAGAGTCCAGTGGGGAAGATAAATATGCTATGTCAGCACAGTAGGTAGGTTACAAGAGGGAGATGACAGAGGGCTATGGAAACACGGGAGAGGAGCATCTGAATTAGACTGGAGAAAAAGCCCATTTAAAAAGAAATAAAACAGGGCTTCCCTGGTGGCGCAGTGGTTGAGAGTCCGCCTGCCGATGCGGGGCATGTGGGTTCGTGCCCCGGTCTGGGAGGATCCCACATGCCGTGGAGCGGCTGGGCCCGTGAGCCATGGCCGCTGAGCCTGCGCCCCGCAACGGGAGAGGCCACAACAGTGAGGCCCGTGTAACGCAAAAAAAATAAATAAATAAAAATAAAAATAAAAAAATAAAAAAATAAAACAGCATGTTTATAAATAACTTGTAGGTCGAATAAAGAATTTGAAAATATGTAGGACTAAACAATAATGAGACACTACAGATAGAACCTCATGGGTTGTGGTCAATGTTGTACTTGGAGGGAAATATAGAGCCCTAAACAATTAGAAAACAAAGGCTGGAAATCGATGAGCCAAGCATTGAAGTTAGAATGAGACCTGTCAGCACATTTCCGTGCATCAGATCATACCACCACTATCCCCTGCAGCCAGCTACCAAAACTGAGCCACTCCCATCAACACTTGAAAATTTTAGCTCCTGACTCACCATCACTCCAACTGCTGTGTCCTTGGATTTGGAGATTTAAATATACATGTTGATGATCCTTCCCGTACCATGGTCTCACAGTCTTAATCTTCTCCTCCAACTGTATCCTCTACTCCCCACCCGGCTGCTTACTTCCATGGTTAAACTCCAGACATTGTCTTTTCCAGTAGCCATAATTTTTCTGTGATTTTAATTTAATCTTTTCCCTCTGATCACTGTCTTTATCTTTCCATCTCACCTACTCTAGTATCCCAATTCCAACACTTCTTGGACTTGGACTTAAAATCCATGGACCAAATATGTTACATATTTGGCTATTATCTTTCTCCCCTCCCACTCTGTGCCCCTAACTAGAATATAAGCTCCATGAGAGCAGTAACTTGGCCATTTTTGTTCACTACTATATTCCAGGGACAAAATAGTACCTGGTGCATAGAAGATGCTCAACAAATACTTGCTGAATGAATGAATGAAAGCATGGTGATCAATGGAATTACTGCTAGAGGTATTTAGAAGATATGGAGCTATCTAGCAGTATGTAGGGTACTCCCTGGGTAGGCAGCTCTATACTCGATTATCTGAAGATTACAGCAGTGGAAGAGGCAGAGACCTTGCCTTTATGGCGTTTATTCCGCAGGGCAATTGTTCTCAACCCGTTTTGCCATATCTCAAGACACCACTGATGTAATTTGACGTTAATTCAAATTAATTATCTTTAATTTATTGTAAATAAACATGTGTGTCAAGCTTCATCTTGGTAGCAGGGAGATGGTATCAAGATATAAAACTAACAAGGGGCTTGATCTGAGGACTGAGGACATGTTGACAAGGTACATAGCAATGAGGACTCTGGGCATCTTTGGACCCTGGAGCAGTGTTGGTAGCTGGGAACATTGACATCTGTTGGTCTCATGAGGCTCAGATAGTGGAAGCCTACTGTGTATGAGGGGCAATGTTCCAACAGCCCCGATTTTAACATACTTTTGAGAGACCTGCAGTTAGCTTGGTTTGGAGACATCATGGTGAAGTGGGAAAGTGCCGGGCAGGAATCAGTCCAGATTTCTAGTCCAACTGTTATAGGGATTCACTGTGGGACTTTAAGCAAGCCACTAAATCTTTCCAGTAGACCATAATGTCCTCTGTAGACTGTGTGAACTCTGTGGTCCTATGATTCTAGCAAAAATTGGCGTCACATCTCCCACTGTCTTAGAAATTGGGATGGGAGTGTTCACAGATGCAAACAGGCATACTCACTAAAATTCTTAAGCAAATATTGTTGGTTGGAGGGCTTCGGTTTGGACCTTATTCATCTTGGGTGTTAGGCATGACTAATACAGAGACGCATCCTCTAAGTTTAAAAAGTTTAGAAGAACAAGGAAGAGATATACAAAGAAAATACATTTTCAGATTTAAAATCATACTCTTTGACTACCCTTGGAAAAGGAGCATAACAGGAGGAAGTGGACCCAGCACTCATTTCTGGGACAATGATGATTAGAACCTGGAAAACCAGAAATCAGCCCCCAAAAGTTGATTGACAAAGTAGACTTCCAGGTCCAAGGAAGCCAAAAAGACCCAGGAAGATAAGGACAGACAACAGACAGCAGG
>NW_006787290.1:305497-337243 GCF_000442215.2 Lipotes vexillifer
AGCAGGAATTAATGGAAATGAAGTCACCGTAAACAAAGAGAAGAATATTTGCTGATGCGATTGGAGATTGAGGACAAATGTTAGAAAGCTCCTGTAGGACTGGAGATGAGGACCATCTCTGTCTGCCTGGTGCCTCCATTCTCCTACTCTGCAAAAACTTGCTACACTCACTCTTCCTCATTACTTCTTTACTCTTACTGGTCACAATCTACTACCCTACCTTTTACTCACCCACTGTTGTCCATAGCTGTCCTCCAGGTCATTGAGGTATCGATTCTCCCAGCTGATGTGGATGCCCAGCAGATCAGTAGGTTTAAAACCATTCTCAGCCAAGATCACAAAGTAGGTGAAGAATCCTGCCAGAGCCTGGATCACCCCTGTGAGTGATAGAGTCACAGGTCAGGGGAACCTGATTCAGAGAAGGATCTCAGAAGGCAGATCATGGAAGGGGTGCTGCCTGGGGCTTGCTTCTAGCAGGGTTGATGTGTGTCTGAGCTGTATTGCTGAAGATTCATGCCATTAATGATCTGATCCCACCATCTCTGTAGGACTTGTCTCCAAACTCTGACATTTCTTTCTAAGCTGTAATCTAGAGTCATCTTTTTATCATATAAGCTTAAAACTGGAAAGGACCTTAGAGGACCAGTGCCCAGGTCAATGCAGAGGATGGTTATGGTGCCCAGAGGCAGGGGGATACCGAGGATGATGAACAGCAGGAAGGGGGTGATCTCAGGGATGTTGCTGGTCAGGGTGTAGGCGATGGATTTCTTCAGGTTGTCAAAGATCAGGCTGCCTGGGAAGGATGATCAGCCTTCTGTGAGAAGCACAGAGAGTTCACACCTCCCACAAACCAGCTCCTAGACAGAGAGACCACTACAAAGCAGGGTCACTGTCCATGAAAGGGACCGAAGGTCTTAGGCCTTGGCAGCCCCAGTTTTGTTTCTAAATTGTGTGACTAGTAATTAGAGCCGTGATTTATTAACATGCCATATCTGTATACTCTTTGTTCTTGGGTTCAACATGGCTACTATCATCTGATCTCTGAAAATTAAGCAGGGTGGGGCCTGTTAATACTTAGAGATGTGTGAGAATGCCAATATAAAAGCCATTAGAAGATTAAGGCTGATTCAGAGTAACATGGATGGACCTAGAGGTTATCATACTAAGTGAAGTAAGTCAGACAGAGAAAGACAAATATCATATGATATTGCTTATATGTGGAATCTAAAATATGACACAAATAAACTTATTTACAAAACAGAAACAGACTCACAGACATAGAAAACAAATTTAGGGTTACCAAAGGGGAAAAGGTGGCAGGGAAGAGATAAATTAGGAGTTTGGGATTAACAGATACAAACTACTGTACGTAAAATAGATAAACAACAAGGTCCTACTGCATAGCAGAGAAAACTATATTCAATATCTTGTAATATACTATAATGTGAAAAGAATATAAAAAAGAATATATGTGTATATATATGTGCATACGTATGTATGTATCTATCTGTATCTGAATCACTTTGTTATACACCAGAAACCAACACAACATTGTAAATCAACTATACTTCAATTTAAATAAAAGTCTGAAGTGGAAAGAGCCTGGGCTTGGGTTCCAATTCCATTTTCTGCCATAACTAGCTTGTGATCTTGGGCACCCCTCACCTGCATTCCTCCGGCCTTGCAAGATGGCTTGAGTCCTCCCCTGACACCCTTTTCTAATATTGTCATCCTTCCCTCCACTCCCTGCTTTACTTATTTTTTTCCATTGCACTTGTCTTCTTTTATTATACTGTTCAGTTTACTTTATTGTCTGTCTGTCTCCACTGGAAATTAAGTTACACAAGGGCAGGGATGTGTGTTTTTATTCCCAATTATAGTATTCCCAGCATCAAGAATAGTGCCTGGTACGTAGTTGATACTCAGAAAGTTTATTGAATTGAGTGGATATAAAATACTGAGGATCATACAAGGTCTAAATAAAATGTTAACTATTACTCTTATGTGGATTGCCATAGATTTTAATAACATAGCTCCAGGCAGAAATCAGAAATCAGGGAGCCTGGGAAGCAGAATTCTGGGGCTCTCCTGTACGCCAGTGGGTATTGTCTCTGGGAAAGAGGGGGCTTAATTTAGCTCATGCAGTCAATTCATAGATCAGGCTCCAACTGATCTTGATATGTCAACATCATTCAGACAACAGGTTGCTAGAAAGTCCTCCTGAGGTTGTGGAGTACAGAGTAGTCTCACGGTATAGCTACACCCTGAAACTTACTGTAGACCCACTTGAATCCCCATGAGAGAAGAAAAACAATGCTGTGCTGCACTAGAGCCCCACTCTCCCTAGAAAATCTGGACTTTCCTCCAATCTCATAAGGGCTCCAGATAGTGATGTGCTAAGTACCAGCTGAATCTAATTTGCAAAATTTTGACTTACAGTGATTTCTCCCAGTCTGTACAGGAGGTTGGAGGATGGGCAAAGGGAATGAGAATAATGTATACCAACTCTCACCTGAGTCCGAGCAGGTGAAAGTTGGTACCTACCAACCTGGGCACCTGCTTCCTCACCCTACCCTGGGCATCCTGTTTCCTCACCCTCCTCCATTCCTGTGACGATGGAGGCAAAGTTGTCGTCCAGCAGGATCATGTCGGCTGGCTGCTTAGACACATCAGAGCCAGCGATGCCCATGGCAATGCCGATGTCCGCCTTCCTCAGCGCGGGGGAGTCGTTCACCTCGTCCCCTGTCACCGCCACAGTGGCTCCCCGGGTGAAGCACAGAGGGAGTGAAATAATTATTGTGTCAGATTCAGGACGCATCCCAAAGGTCAGTTTGATTCCATCATCCCTTGTTTCTCGATGTAATCATGCTTGGTTTAGGCCTCTTGGCCCGTCCCTCTCCTGCACCTCCTGAGACGGCAAAACTCACAGGGAGCCCCCAAATGGATGCCTGTCTCAGGGGTTCACGATGCGATGCTCTCTGGAGCCTCCTCTAGCCCAGCCCACACATTCCTATGCTTGGTTTGGGGCTGGGCTGTGCCACGTGATTCCCTCCAGATTCTCCAAGCCTCCTTGGTCTCCCTTACCAGCCTCTGACATCCCTCTACAATGATGAGCTTCTGCTGGGGGGAGGTCCAAGCAAACACGATCTCAGTGTGGTTTTGGAGGATCTCATCAAGTTGCTCTGAGTTCATATTTTTTAGTTCTGAGCCGTGCACCACAATGGCTTTGACATCCCTGAGGGAGAGGAATTTCAAAAGGCTAGTTCAGAGTGTTGAGAATTCACCGGGTGTCCTGGTGCCCTCTAAGCCATCTTTGCTATAATCTCCTTGTTTCTCCTTTCAACCCCATCTCCTCACTTGTCCCCAGCCATTCACTGTCCCCAGATTGGCACATTGCATTCCTTCCCTCCTCTCCCACCTCCTCCTCCCTCTTTTCTACCTCCTTCTTTGTCCCACCTTCATCAGAAAACCCACTGGCATAGTTGCTTGGTCATTTTCCTATTACGTTTTACTTTGCAGTAAGTAAACTCTGCACATCCTACCTATAGAAAGAACCTCCGAAAATGTTAGTGGGTGGGGCAGGCTAAGGATGGAGGGAAAAAATGGCAGATCTGAGTTCTTTCAGGGATCTCACCTGGCATTGACCTGGCTGACAGGGATCTTGAGCCGGGCAGCAATGTCCTCTGCTGTCTCGGTGCCTTCTGAGATGCCCACACCCTTGGCAATGGCCTTGGCTGTAATGGGATGATCCCCTGTTACCATAATCACCTGGGTTGGAAGGGGAGGGAAAAGGAGCAGAATCATGTTCAGGGAGGTCCCGGATCCTTCGCCTCTCTCTCTAAGAACTAACAGATCACTGCTATCATTCCACAGGGGTTTAAGTAGCTCATTCCCAAGAACTTGTGCTGTCAATCAAAAATCTTGCTACGGTCGGTGGCTTCAACCCATGGGAGTGGGTCAGGGCCATCAGACCATAAAACATAGGACAATCTGAGCTCTAGTTTTCCCAGGAATAAATCAGGGATTTGGGTGTATTTACTGTATTCAGAATTGCATTTAATTGCTCCAGAAGATATTCTGCCTCTTTACGCTCAAAGACAGAAACACCTACCCGCAGAACAGTGGTAATAAAGGAACGTCTGGCATAATCCATCTGCCTAGCAAACTTTCATCTAGGCCCTCATTCATTTTGATCCTTAGTCTACCTCTCTTCTTCCCCCTGCCTCCTCGTGCCCCTGGATTCCAGCCCTTTTCTGGATACCTGGGACCAGCCCTAGTCCTGTCCCTTTCCTCCCCAAAGATCAGGTGCTTGTGCTCTGTGCTCTTCTAGCCTTCTGTTCTTTTAGTCCTCCTCACATCTCTGTGTGATGGCTTGTCTGTCTCTCTCCCCTGCTGGAGAGAGTGGGGCCGTGCCTATGATTCCCTGTTAAGTTTCCAGCCCTAGCATAATTCCTAGCGCATAGTAATCCATCAACAAGCAATTACAGAATGAAGGAAGGATCGCCTCCTGGGAACCACTGCCCATGGTTCCCAAGTGCCTTCCCAGCACATAATTCTCAGGCTCTGGTGGGAGGCAGAAGGGAACTATCTGACTGTGGCTGAACTAAGAACAGAGGTCCTGGAAAGGTCAGTCTGTTTACTTCCAGAGCGTGGAAATAAGCCTTGAAGGAGTTTTCCCATGAGCCCTCCTCATTCCACACTGGCACAGCGGGCTTGCTGGAAGGAGTGCTAACTAATCTGGGATTACCAGAGACTCAGGAAAGGTGTGCTGTGAGCAGTTACCCACACCACTGGTTTCAAGTGCCCTGGCTTGGTTGTGGGGCACTGGGGCCTCACCAAGTTCGGCCTGTGGGGCACGAGGTAACTGGTGAGGATCTAAGAGGGAACTGCACAGGAGATTAGAAGATTCCAGAGGTGGTTCAGATTGAGCCCTCAGTGATGCCTTTCCAGGCTTACAGTGCCCTGAACGTTTCCTACTGGTTCATCAATAATGACCTGTAGGACATGTGTGGTAGCTAGCCCAGCTTGACCACTCAGATGGGCCTATCTGCAGTAGTTTCTGGAAGTGTCACCTCCATACCAGGTCGGGGAAATAAAAACAAAGCCAGTCACCCCAAGAGTGAGTTCCTAGGACACAATTTCACAGAACATTGAGATGCATACATACAATAGAAGCGCAGTTCTACAAAGAATGGCTCCCTTTGAAGTAAAAAGCATCTAGTGGTTTCTGGAATTTGTCAAGTACTAAAGGAATTTCATTTCCAACTTCTCGGTGCTGACTGTACCTCTGGTGTTCCCACGCAGTCTTGCCAGCTGCCCTCTTGTGCCCTTGGGCTCTCTTCCCCCAGATCAGACCCATCTGAGAGAAACGGTCCAGTGTTGGTGACCATCCTGTAGGCCCTCACGGCTCAGCTGCAGTTCTTAGAGGGGGCTGCGTTCATAGCAGGGGCCAGGTGTCTTTGTACTACTAAGGGCCTCAGGTGGTGGCAAATAGGATGGCATCATTTTATTTTAGTATTTTCAGTTCTTTTTTTTTTTGGCCATTCCAGGCAGCATGTGGGCTGTTAGTTCCCCAACCAGGGATCAAACCTGCTCCCACTGCACTGGAAGGGCGGTCTTAACCCCCTGGACTGCCAGGGAAGTCCCTTATTTTAGTTTTTTAAAATTAAGTTTATTCCAAAGGTCTGAACACGTGGCTCTGAAAAATAGCAGTCCCACAGTCAATTGTAAAACCTTTGCTGCCATGCAGCCGTTAACCAGCCTCTTTCAGCAGCCTCATCATATCCATTAGCTTGGCATCAACACCATTTTGGAGTTGACCTTGGAAGGGTCTCCCCTATGGGGCAACCCCCTGTATAACCATTACATTTTGTCCTCCTTGAAGGATGGCCTCATGTGTACGTCTTATATTTCCTTAGAGGGAAAAAGGGTGTGATTCAAAATTCCTCACCAAGTCTGCCAAATTTCTGTCAGCTTCAGGTCCAGAAGAAGTAAGAAATTAAAATGTAAACCTGTGCCCAGAACAAGGGCTGGCCCAGAAAGCACCAGGCCTCCTGCTTCAGGTGTCAGCTCCAGGCCAGCCGGAATCCTATTCAGACTGTTACCTATCACAGCTCGCTCTGCCTCAGGCCGTGACCGTGTCCTGCTCTGGTAGGCCACCTGGCTCAAATCACCTCTTTGTCTCCTGGTTGGGCCTCCCCTCCACGGTAGGCACAATTGTAACTCTCCTTCTTGCTAAAGAGATCCACAAATTCCCAGGTGAGGTAAATTTTAGACTGTGTTATTATGTGCACAGTAATAACACAATGCACAATAATAACCACAATGTTATTCCTCATGCTGGCAGCCCACCTCAAAGCTGAGAAAATGCAAATGAACCCCTTCTCCATTTATCTCCCACAGTATGTATGACGTGGTAGCTTATAGAACCACGGAGGAGTATCAAGATATGTGGCTATCCTATGCAGACGTGTTACGATAATGCCGTCTCTGCAAAGAACTGTACCACCCCAAACATCTCATAGTAATTAGGGAATTCACTCAGAATAATTTCCTATATCCATTCCTTGGTTCACACTGTAGTGGCCAATCGTTGTACTTAGTGCAGCTCAGGCTGCCCCGAGACAAACTGCCAACAGTCAAAGGTCGTGATGAAGCCATCTCTAACAGATAGCATCCAGTTCTCCTTAAATACTTCTAGCCCCACTCCCTCCAACCTGCTCTCCCAGATATTCCCAGAATATCAAGTATGAGCAGGGAAGGTGACAATACCTAATCTATGAAGATGTATAGGACTCTTAGAATTTGAAATGTGGGATACAGAGTATCTCAGAATTAGAGGAATTTTACTGCTGCTATCCCGTGAAGTCCAAAGCCCACCCTGATTAAAGAGGAATTCCCATCTCTGGGTTTGTTCCGCAGCTGCGTTTTACTCTTGGACCACTTCGTTTCGGTTTCTAGCTTTTACTCCTGGGCGTACACCTGTTAGGGCAGCTGCTCACCCTGAGTCAGATCCGTTGAGGGCCCCCAGCTCTCAATCTCTCATTCTCACTAGTGTCTGCTCCAGGCCCCCAGCCCTCTTGGCCTCACCCTTTTTACAACCCATCCAGCAGTACATTTATATGACACCTTCTACCACTTTGCTACTCCTAGTGTGGCCTGCAGACCAGCAGCAATGGCATCAGCTGGGAGCGTGTTACAAATGCAGAATCTTGGGGTGTCCTAGTCCTACTGAATTAGGATTTGCATTCCAACAAAACCCCCAGGCGATTCACATGCACATTCGTTTGAGAAGCGCTGTCCTAGGGTGATGCTTCTCAAATTTGTCTGCACATCAGAATCTCTAGGAAAGTTTTAAGAAATACAGATGCCGGGGTTCCACCCTGAGCGTTTCTAATTGAATGGGTCTGGAGTATGGCCAAGGCATCAGATTTTTAAAGCTCCCCTGGTGATCCCATTTTATTTTTTAATTTTATTGAAGCATAGTTGATCTACGATGTTGTGTTCGTCCCCTGGTGATTCTAATGTTCAATGCAAGGCAGGATTCTAACTACAGTGGACACTTATTATTAAGTTCTCTCTTAAGACTGCAACTCATAAGCTCAGGAAGCAGAAATCAGTTCAGTTAAACCAAGAACCTACTCTGTCCGAGGTTTTCTACTGTTGATCCAGTTTATGACAAGTGAGGGGCATCTGGGATGCTCCAGTGTTTACCTTAATCCCAGCACTCCGACACTTGCCCACGGCATCAGGCACTGCAGCTCAGGGAGGGTCAATCATGGAGATGAGCCTCACAAAACAAAGGTTATCCATGGGAAAATTGATTTCATTGGTGTTAAACTTGAATCCCTTGGAGTAAGTGTTCGGCAGACTCAAGAAGCAGAACCCTAGAGAGAGACAGAAGAAAGGACCAGTAGTCATTCCACTGTCTATGTCTCTATCCTGCTCGCCCCAACCTCCTAGATTTTTCACCCCACGAATAATGACTGTTTTGATGCCACTCTTCAGAGGCTTCTCCCACAGCCCCCTCACCTAGCACGTGTTCCCCCAGACCTCCCAGTTCCAAGTAGGCATTCTGGAAGGCTTCCTTCATTTCATCATCCATTGGGTACTCCTGCCCTTTCAGAAGGTAAGTAGAGCAAAACTCCAAGATCCTCTCAGGCGCCCCCTTCATCATCAGTACGTGGGTCTGGGAGCCGTCCTCCCGAAGGTGGATGGACATCTAGGGAGAGGAGAGGAACAGGAGGAGAGAGCGAGGTTTGGGGCAAAAAAGCAAGGGTAAGGTTTTTGAGGGTAAAGCCGACAGGCAAGCTGTTCATACCCCCATTTCCTTTGTCCCCTAAACCAGCGCAGCCCCCCTCCCTCCAGCCAAATCCGACCTTTGGTTGAGCCCACCCCTCCTCCCTTGCAGGAACCCCCAGCCTGGTATTATTTGCACAGGAATCTGTTATCGTCTCAGCCAGACTGGATGTGAAGGGCAGCCCAGGCACTCTCCCCTCCCTGCTTCCTCTCTGCCTGGGTGGCTAGAAGCAGAAGTCGTGGGGCCACAGAGACAGCAGAGTAGACAGGAAAGAAAACTTAGAGTCAAGCACCTGTGCTCTAGGGCCAGCAGGAATGCTTACTTAGCTTCATGACCTCAGGTCAGTCCACTTAACCTCTCCAAACCTTAGCTCCTTTGATAAAATGTAAAAGGTTCTGCGTTGCCCACTTCATTGGGTTTTTATAAAAGAAAGATAATATTTGTAAAGAATATATTGAAAAACACTGACAGTTCTTTACCATGGTTGTTTGAGCCTGAAGGACGGGATTAGGACGAAGAGTAATAACAACACTTATTGAGCACTTACTATGTGCCAGCCACTGTTCCAAGTGCTTTACATGAATTGTCATTTAATCCTCTCAGCTACTACCCCGTAGTAGTACTATCAATTTCTTTATTTTATAGATGACAAAACTAAGGTTAAGCTGTGTCCAGAATCACACAGCTAGGAAGTAGAGGCTGTCAAGGAAAGAACCCAAATAGACTCACTTTAGAACATGCTCTCTTAACCAACCTATGCTCTAAGTTCTTTGTTAACTCTGTCATCACACATTTAGTGATGAACTCTACTTAAAATTTATGATTGTTGCTTTGTTTTTATTAATACTGTCTTTTATTTTTTCCCAAAAGAATAAAGTTATCTATTCACTTTGAGTTACCAAACTCTTTAAGCATTCTGACTTGTTTAGTTTGGCACTGAATCGTGGTTGCTTCTTATGTTTTTATGTTCATTTTGGGGACTGATGAATAAACTGTTTTCCAAGTGTTGCCAGTAGAATTTGTATAATCACATCTTTAATAATTTTGTTTATATGTGTAATGTACTGTTATTTTGTGTTTATGATTTTTTTTTTTTACCAATAAACAGAACACGTTTCAAAGAAGAAAAAAAAGAGTATATCGAAAACTGTGAAGCACAATGCAAAAACTGGTTAGCCATTCTAGCCCCATGTCTCCTGGAAACATGGCACGGCCCCTGAGAGGGGCTCGATGGTGCGAGTTGGGGGTCCCTGTGGCTCAGCTGGGGACGGGAGGGCGTAGTCAAGAAGGCAACCTGAGGAGACAACTTGAGGACAGAGAAATAAGATCAGTTTCATTTTTCATTTTCCTGTGATCTCTGATCTGGGAAAAGGAACTGTCTCTGGGTTTCCTCTTATGATCGACAGGAAATTCCTGCTACGTAGCCTGTTGGGTAACAAAATCAGCACATTGAGAGGAATTGAGCTTGTGGTACCGAGGGGACCAGACTGTACTGACCCAAGGAGAAGCCGGGTGGGAAACCTGGGTGTAAAATGTGGTTAAAACGGCTTCTTTGGAAACTTTCCCAAAACTGTTATATTCAAAATATGCTTAAGCAGTTAAGAGGGGAAACCTAAACTCATGTAAGCAGAAAGCTGTAAAAAAAATTTTAAAAAGTTTTCTGAGCGCTTAAAACCTATTTGTTGACTATTTATTGGAGATGATCAGAGACGGCAGCAAGACCTGCTTAAGCCAGTAACTTGAGCACAGAAGCATCACATCTTGATAGACAATTACAGGTGAAAAAGACGGCAGCAAATCTGGAAATATCAGAACAGAGACACTTCTTCCTTTCATTTTGATCTCAGAGATGGAAAGAGACCAGGCCTTGCAAACGACCGCCAGGCTAAGATGTCCCTTGCAGGCCAGAGCCTCTGACTGTCCCAAGAACAAGCTGATTAAGGCAGGTCGTTCTTGGGTACGGAGCAAAAGGAGCCAGAGGGGTTTCCTTGGACCCCCCAAAGCAAGCCCCTCCAGAGCTGGGTAGCTTGCAGGCTGGCCGAGCACACTTGGTGCAGAGAAGGATTTTGCTGTTTGAACTTGATATTCGGTAGCTCAGAAAAGGCACTAACGTTGTCATTTGGGGGAAAGGTTGCTATTTTGTTGGATGTCCCATCAAATGTCATGGGTATGTTTTACTTTTATTTTGAATCTTGTGGAAGGAGAGGTACCTAATTCTTTTCAGTCGAAGGCTTTAATTGGGCCCTGCCGAGCACAAAATTCCTGTCTGGTTAGTGAGGTCACTAAACGTCAGGAAAAAGTGGAAATAAGTTTGCAGTTTGGGCCTAGGGGACCTATCTTATTACACTGATGAAAAGTCAGATGAGACAAAAAACTATGAATCTGTTTCTTTAACTTTTACTCGTTCAGCATTCAGGGTGAAAATACAGGTAATTTGGTTTAAAAAGATCTATATAGCTTTTGTTATGGCTTTTTTTTTTTTTTTTTGGTACGGGGGCATCTCACTGTTGTGGCCTCTCCCATTGAGGAGCACAGGCTCCAGACGCGCAGGCTCAGCGGCCATGGCTCACGGGCCCAGCCGCTCCGCGGCATGTGGGATCTTCCCGGACCGGGCCACGAACCTGTGTCCCCTGCATCGGCAGGCGGATTCTCAACCACTGCGCCACCAGGGAAGCCCTGTTATGGCTTTTTTTCTTAGTTACAAAAATTGTTTTTTCTTGTGACAAAAACTTTTAAGATCTATTCTCTAAAGCAACTGTCAAATATAAAAGTATGGACCGCCTTACGAATTTGCCTGTCATGCGGGGGCAATGCTGATCTTCTCTGTATCGTTCTAGTCTTAGTGTATGTGCTGCTGAAGTGAGTACTATTATGTGTTTTTTAAGATACAAAACCAAAACTGACTTTTGGGAGTTGAATTTCTTCTCTGTTACCCACACCTGATGTCTGACCTTTAGGGTAGTACATGAATTTGGAGAATTCCACTACCCTAAGTAAATCACGATTGTCCCATACGAGTCAAAGCTTAGCTGCTAGAGCCCCCATCGTGGTGATGCCACCGTTCCCTCCTTTCCACACTTTCCTCAAAGTGTGCCAGGGTCCTCACGTGGGAGGGAAGTTCTGGGTTTCTTGTCCCTCACGTGGATTTTACTGTTAGGGCCACCACTGTCCCTCCCTCAGCATTTCTCCTTCCTTTCGGCCCTCCTTCCCTTGTCAGTCCTCCCTGGATCAGGGACAAAACAGCCCAGGGAAAACAGCTTCGCAAACACTCTGGAAAGCCCTGACCGCCTACCTGATGGCAGCTGCTAGAACTGCAGGCATGGAATGAAAAGAAATATTTGATGACTAGTGAGATAAGATGCCTCAGGGAAGTGACTGGCAAATCCAACATATTCTGCAGCAGCAAATTTCACAGTTGCCACAGAGACGCCTTTAACGTGACTTTCCCCAGCTGGCCTTTAACGTGACTTTCTCCAGCCAGCCTTTGCTGCCTATGGACATTTCAGCACTTTATCACCTGCTCTCTGCACAAGCGGCGTAGCCTCAAGTCTGCTTATGACTGAATGCCTCTTCCTTTATCATCTATGCCTGCATTTACCTGTTTGCCACTTTCCCTTAAGGTGACCCTTCCTCCTACCTGGGGTGCTGAGCATCCACCGTATCTGTTCTACAGCTCAGACATAAAGGTAAAGGCAAAGCTCCCGTTTCCCCAGATGACAAGCCCATCCCCCACTGCTATCTTCCTACCTTTGTCGGTTCTGTACCTGGTACTTGTTGGTAGAATTAAAGGGAATTTCTGCCACCTTGGGGCTTTTCTCTCTCATCTCCTTCACAGAGCTGTAAGACTGCTCGGTGAACTCGAGGAGGGCTGACTCAGAAGCATCCCCTGCTGTTGCCCGCTACCGGGATGGGGTTGGTATAATGAGCCCGAGAGGCAAGGCACCTGGGCTTGCCAGTGGTGTCAAGGAGAGGAACAGAATGGGGAGGGGTGCTGGGGGCATCACCGAGGGCCAGAAAAGAGATATTGAGGGGAGAGGGCAGGTTATACCCTGGACACTGAGGTACACTTTACTCCCTTGGGCCTGACACCTTAGCTATGGGAAGGTACTCCTGATTAGCCTTAAAATCAGCCCAGTTACAGAGGCCAGCGACTCGGGCCAGGATAAACCAGGTATCAGAGCCCTTGGCAAACGGTTTCCCTAGGGAGAGAGAACAGAACTGTCAGCAGGGATAGGAGAGCTTAAAGCAGGAGTTTATTCACACCCCTGCTGCGCCCAGATGCTTCTCAGAGACAACATTTCACCTCCTCCACACCTCCCTGCTCTCCTCTCACTTTGCAGCTACCTTCTTGCTGTCTGGGCTCGCCACGCCCTGTCAGCTACTCATCACGTTCCCCACATCCTTCCACTCTCCGACCGCCAACGCCACTAGTCACCAGTCTGTTCTTTGCTGGTGTCAGCCTCATAGATGGTCCTGTCGAACCACAGGTGGGCGACGGTCCTGCGGTTCTGGGTGAGGGTGCCCGTCTTGTCGGAGCAGATGGTGGAGGTGGAGCCCAGCGTCTCCACCGCCTCCAGGTTCTCCACCAGGCAGTTCTTCGGAGCCATGTGCTTGGCTGTCAGGGTCAGACACACTTAAGGCCGTGAACAGGGGAGGGGGGAAACGGAGAGGAGAGCTCAGCTGCTCACAGTGCTTTGTGTTTTTGGAAATCTGATCGTTTTCACTACTCTTTTAATTTTTTATATTTATTTCCCTTTTGTTACCACCTAGTCTTTAGAAACCCCATCTGTGGCTATGGGAAAGGAAATGAGGAAAGTGATTTCGGTTTGTACTTTACGGCAGAGTTTCAAAAGAAGAGTGCTTTCTTTTACCAGGGTATCATAGAGAATGATCTCCTATTCCTCCCGGAATATTCCTCTCCCCGTCGATCCTTTCATCTTTTCTATTCTGCAGCCTCTTCTCCATTCAAGTTCAAGCCACACTTCTTTCTCAAGTCCAGTCTTTCCAGGGACCACGGTGAGAGCTAACCTTTGATTGTGGCATAAGATGCTCTGTGTGGAGGAGGGTTGTACCAGTAGTTTAAAAAAGGAGTGGGGAGGACAGAACGATGAAACTGAGAAGGGCTGTTGCAGCGCTGAAAATGACTTGAGAAGCCACTTAAATCAAAAGATTTTTTTTTTTTTTAACTTTTTTTTTTTTTTTAAGCTTATCAGGGGAGGAATCCTTTTTTTTTTTTTTTATTTTAGGGGTAGGAGTTTATTAATTTATTTATTTTTGTTGTGTTGGGTCTTCGTTTCTGTGCGAGGGCTTTCTCTAGTTGCGGCAAGCGGGTGCCACTCTTCATCGCGGGGCGCGGGCCTCTCACTATCGCAGCCTCTCTTTTTGCGGAGCACAGGCTCCAGACGCGCAGGCTCAGTAGCTGTGGCTCACGGGCCTAGCCGCTCCGCGGCATGTGGGATCCTTCCCAGACCAGGGCTCGAACCCATGTTCCCTGCACTAGCAGGCAGATTCTCAACCACTGCGCCACCAGGGAAGCCCAAACCAAAAGATTTTTGTTGACCATAAATCCAGTGAAAGTCAGGTGTGGGGCAAGGTTATTTTAAAAACGAATGAATTCTTAGGCTGGGGTTATGTACAGAATTCTAATCATGGATTTACTATTTATTTACACAATATCATGAGTACTGGTGTTTTAGTGCTAGTCTAACCACACCCTGGGTATTATTCTCATTTCCATTTTAAGAAGGGTATTGATAAAGGAGAGCATACCCCAAACAGGTGATCAGCAAGACAAGGGGTCTGAAGATGTGTCACAGGAAGAAGGGCTAAGGGAAAAGGGATTATACGACCTCTCCCCCGGAGAGTTTGAGGGGACATAATGGCTACTGTCAAAGATCTAAAGGGTTGGGCTTCCCTGGTGGCGCAGTGGTTGAGAGTCCGCCTGCCGATGCAGGGGACACGGGTTCGTGCCCCGGTCTGGGAAGATCCCACTTGCCACAGAGCAGCTGGGCCTGTGAGCCATGGCCGCTGGGCCTGCGCGTCCGGAGCCTGTGCTCCGCAACCGCAAAAAAAAAAAAAAAAAAAGATCTAAAGGGTAGGTTTGTAGAAGAGAGAGAATTGACTTATTTTGTATTTCTTCAGATGGGAAAACTGGGACCAAACAGGGAACCGTATGTCTGCTCAACATAATGAAATCTAACTAGAGCAAAATCCAACAACGAAGTGAGGTCAGATAAAAAGGGGTGGGCTTCCCATGACTAGAAATCATCATCATCTCCTACAGATTTTATGCAGCGTATTTGGCATTGGTTGAAAGGTTGAATTTATATGGGCTTTGAAGTCCTTTCCAGTAAGATTCTATAATCCTAAATTAATCTTCTTCTATGAACTGATGAATAAATTGAGGCCCGGAGTGCAGTGAGTTGGCCAGATTCACCAGCCAGTACACCCAGGACTGGAACGCACTCCCGGTGATTGATAATCTATGCTTTCTGCGTCGTAACTCATTTCTTTTCTCATTAAAGAGAGAAGGCACCAGAAAATAGGGGTGAAGGAAGTCAGTATAATTTGGGAGCTCAATGATTTGACATCTGTATACGCATTAGAGTACTCTGCACTGGAGAGGTTCAGCCACGAAAGAGATACTAGTGATTTCATTTCCTTGGGGTTGTTTGTCTGCCCTGGGGCCACACTCCACCTTAGCTACTCTCAGTGACGGTGACCAGCAGCCCCTCAGGCACGTTGGCCACAATGATGCCAATAAGAAGAATAACAGCCTCCAGCCAGGTGTAGCCCAAGATAAGTGAGAGCCCAAAGAAGGTGACACCGAGGAAGACGGCCACTGCTGTGATCACATGGATGAAGTGTTTGATCTCCACAGCAATGGGGGTCTGGCCCACTGCCAGGCCGGAGGTCAGCGAGGCAATTCGGCCCATCACCGTGGAGTCTCCTGTGGCAATCACGATGCCCCGGGCTGTCCCTGTGGATGAAGGGGGAAGTCTGAATTGGAAAGGCTGTTGGGTTTGGTTCCTACAAAGAGAAAACTGTCAACAGTCAAAAACAAGGTGGAAACTCAAGGTCCTCTGAGAGGTTATAATGTTCTACTGTCTTTACAGTTCGCTTATGCAAGTGAAGGTCTCCTCATCGGAAAAATCTCTGAAGAGGTTTCACAGTTCTCCAGAGATACCCAATTTTATTGCCTAATTGCCTTCACTGTCAGGAAGGTCTTTGTTACACTTAGTCTAAATCTCTTCCATTGCCTATATGTTTCTTATTCTGTCCTCAGCAGCTGAAGAGCTTCTCGAGCCCCAGGAATAGTGGTTACCCTTCTGCTAGAATCCTGTGCTCCAATATCTCCCCATCCTCTAACCCAGGGCTACTCAATTTGCCGCCCCCATCCCCAGGAGACATTTGGCAAGGTCTGGAGGCATATTTGGTTGTCACGACTGAGGTTGCTACTGGCACCTAGTGGGCAGAGAGCAGGGATGCTGCCAGGCATCCTGCAACTCACAGGACAGCCCTCCTCTCCCTCTACCACGAAGAACAGCGCGGCACAATTGTCAGCAGTGTCGAGGTTGAGAAACTCTGCTCTGACCGAGCCTCTTCCCTGTTTTGCTGGCTGGAGCCAGTCTGCCCCCTGCTGGGTGGCATAGGCCATAACATGGCTCCTGAATCAGATGGGGAACTTGACATACCCAGGATGTAGCTTGAAATGAGGGGCCCCACAAGGCTCTTTGCTCAAAATAATTCTTCCTGCTTTACCATGATGGCTGAAATTCCTACCATTAAAGTTACAGTCAGAATCACCCAGAAAAGCAACATATTATAGAAATAGCACTTATTTTCGAATCAGAAGGACTCAGGGCTAGAAGTTCAACTTCCGATGTACTAGCTGTTCACCCTGGGGCAAGTTACTTAAACTCTCTGAGACTCAGGTTTCCTCATCTTTAAAATGGGGTAAAAGCATCTACAAAGCTGTGAGAATTAAATGTTTTTAAAAGAGCCTAGAACAGGGTTGGGCACATAGTAGGCACTCAAATAGTTGTTTCTTTTTTTCCTCCATTTAGATGAATTTAAGGTCTCCAGAAGAATGGCTAGAAAATCACACATATGCCTTGCAGGGCAGCTCTAATCTGGCAGCTCCCACGAACATCATAGCATGGAGCGGCCAGTCCATTTTCAAGGTCACCTTCAGCATTATGAGTCTGAGAGCAGGTTCTGCTCCGACCGACAGCAGACGAGTGAGGTCACTGCTATGTGAAGAGTGGTTCTGGAACGCCTCACAGTATGAGGCACTCTGCAGATGAGCAGGAAGATACTAAAATAATTGAGAGGTGCTGAGAGGGTTTATTTTGACAGGGGGTAGAGGTGGTTAGGGTATGGTGTCACTTATAGTCATTTTGTGCCACGGTTTAATCTAGTTCTTAATTTTTCTTCCTTTTGCTGTGGTTTCCCCATGCTTGGAGAGACAGGATTTAATAACTCATCCCAATGTGTCTAGAGAGGGGGAAGGTTGATGTCAACCTTGGGGAAGGTTAAGAAGGCCAAGCCTCCCATATTCCAGGCTAGACTGACTTCTTCCTACGCCTTCTATACAATGCCAGAGAAATAGCTTACCATCTCCCCCCTACCCCCCATGAAGACGCATGAGAACCCAAAGAGAGATGTTTGTACCAGCAGCCCCGTCAAGGGCCACAGTGACGAAAGCAGAGAGGCAAGGGCCTAGGATAAAAGTTAAAGTGATGCTACCTGTTTGCAGATTGCACAGAGATTCCTCAGTTTAACAGTCAAGAGCTCCTTCAACCTAACTCCACCCTCTTGGTCACATCTTGGGTCCCTCTAGTCTCCTATTAAAGCCTTCTCTATTCTAGTCAGATCCCTGTTTCTTAGATGGAATTCCGTCATCCACTTTTCCTGTTATTTGAAGCATATAATTTGTTGATGAAAAGCCTACTTTGGAAGGGCAAATCTGAGCAAATTTCTTCCTAAAATTTAATAATAAGAATCTCATGTTTTTGGAGGAAGCTTGCTAACTTGCATCTTTCTGTTCAGTCAAGTGAAAAAAACTTTTTAATATATATTTTATTTTCTAGTTGGATTCTTCTTCAGTCTTAATGGTACTCTACTCCTTTAAGCTATTTCCAAATGAAATAATTTTATTACCAGAGGGGTCATTAGCAAGCTTTATTCCAGGGGAGGTTCTGTGGAAAGAGCATGGGCTTTGGAGACAGACCTACATTAGAATCCTCGATCCTCCTCTTTTTTTGTCGAGTTGTGCTCTTGGGTGCTGCATTTAATTTCTTTGAAGCTTGGTCTTTCACGTGTAAAATAGGAATAATATCTGTCGTATAGTCTTGTTAGAATCAGAGATTTCTGTGGCACTTGACACGTGCTAGGCATTCAATTAAAGAATAGCTATTTCTTAGACACCCAAACATTTATTCTTAAGCATAAATGATGGTTTTCATGTGTGTTCCAGAGAGTTTTGCAGGCCTTCTTAAGCAGAAAGGATGAAGGAGAGGTTGACATAATGATATTGAGCCCATTGGTACCACTTTGGCCAGAGCTGTCTCCCAGTTCAAGGATGCCCTAGATGCTAAGAACAAAGCCAAAGGTGTGAGTGGCACCTCTGGTAACTCAGATTTCCGATGCCAGTACCCTCTCTTGGGATAGTGAGAAGTTAGGGCTTACTTCAGGAGAAGAGTGACCTAGCAGAGCTGAATAATTTTCCTCCCTTCTATGCTATTTTCAGCTCATAGAGCATAGTCCATTCACTAGATAGAATAAAAATAGCTACAATTATAGGGCACTTAGAGTGTGTTAGGTCTTGCGCTGGGCATTTTATTATGTATTATCTCCTTTAACCCACATAAAAATCTATGGAGCAGTGACTTTTAGTATCATCAGTGTACAAATGTGGAAATGATGGCTTTGACCTTTCATCAAAGTTTGTATAGCTCATGAGGGATGAAGAACGTAGACTATTTACTGGCTGTTACCTTCCCTACTGCCCTTAGAAGATAGAGAGGTCTGGAAATCTTTGTTTCAATCTTTGCTTTTGAATCTAGGCTACTTATGATGCGATATTCACCTTCCACTCAGTTGGTGGAGAAGCAGCAGATATTTTGGGTCTCCAGAGGGTTCTCATTGGTGAAATCAGAGGAGCGGGATTGGGGCTCTGACTCTCCTGTCAAGGATGAGTTGTCCACCTGGGATGGGAGAGAGGACAGGTCATGGAAAAAAAGCACCAACATCATCATTATTGACATGCGGAGAGAAGCATAAACTTACACACCACTGTAACCTCAGATCTGCACTTGTGACTTCTCAAGGTTCTGAACAATGAGATCATATTTTTTTGAACTGAGTCCAGGTCACTGCAGTGCTCTAAGACCATACTTGGCCCCCTTCCATAGCGTTTCACATCCCCTCACCTTACATCCTTGTGAAGAGATAAGCCGGATGTCAGCAGGGATCCGGTCTCCCCGCTTCACTTCTACCAGGTCTCCTACCACCACGTCTTGTACAGGGATCTGAATCTTCTCTCCGCCTCGGATTACCAGAGCTTGCTGTGGGAAGATAGTGTAGGGTCATTTCCAAAGCTTTTTGCTCCCCTCATCCAGTTCCTGGTCCCTTTCCCTCTGATTCCCTTTTCTTACACTGTCACTCACCACATCATTCTCGAAGGTCTCTTGGGTAGATTGCAAATTCTTACCATCGCTGTCTGCAGGGCCCTTTGATGCTCCTCTCACTACACTATGAGGTCTATCTTTCCATTCCTACACTTAGGCTTGGCTGTATGGCTTGCTTTGTCCCATAGGACATTAGCAAATGTAGTGCAGGCAGGCACATAGAAAAGTGCTTGCACACTGGGGCTTGCCCTCTGCCACTATATTGAATGTGCTCAAGCTACCCTCCTGGAGGGAGGAAGATGATAAGGAGAGAGGCCCCAGCTGTCCGTGACATCCCAGCTGAGGCCCCAGACACTTGAATGAAGTCTTCCAAGGCCACCCAGCACCAGCCAAGGTCAGCCCAGATCAGAAGAGCAGCCCAGCCACAGAACTGTGAGAGATACTATGTTCATTGTTTTGAGCCACTGTGTTTCGGGGTGGCTCCTTTAGCAGGAAAAACTGAGAGTCTCCAAACTCCTTCTTCATTCTACCAAAACGTTTCCCACTGAACTCTTACCCAAGGAAGGAATTAAGTTATGTTGGCACCAAAGGGAGAAGATGATCCTGGGCTATAATGCTAGAACTTGATCGTGTCATTGGGAAACTTTGGAGCCTATTCCTTTCCAAGTTTTCAAGCCCTGTGCCTAGGAACCCCCTTCTACTGTCATATTATTTCCAGGTTCTTTAGAAAAGTTTTATTTGAAAATCATCTAAACTTTCAAAAGAGTTGCAAGAATAAAAATTGTACCAAGAACACCCATATAACCTGTACCCAGATTCATCTGTTAGCATTTTACCCCATTTGCTTTGTCATTTGTCCCCTGTCTCTATATATGTGTGTATGTAAATACTTTTTTTCCTGAACTATTTGAGGGCAAGTTACATACATCATGATCTTTTATTGTACATACTTCAATGTGCATTTCCCAAGAATTAGGATATTAAATAACCATAATACAGTTATCAAATTCAGTAAATTTCACATTGACACGATACTTTCACCTGCTGTCTGCATTCCAGTTTTGTCAATTGACCCAATATATCCTTTACAGCATTATTTCCTGCTCCAGCACAGGATTTGGTCTAGGGTCAGATATTACATTTAGTTGTCATGTCTCTTTAGCCTCCTTTGATCTGGATCACTTCCATCGCTGTTCTTTGTCTTTAAGGCCATCGACAGTTGAAGAACCCACACTCCCTTTGCCCCCACACCCCCTTTTTGGAATAGAACCCCCAAAGATTTAGCGTTTCAGATTGGATTCAGATCATGCATTCCAGACCAGACCACTTCATGGATGTTATTGTGTTTTTCTCAGGGTACTTTTAAGGCCTGATAGAGTAAAACCTAAGTGAATGTCACCCTCATTACCAGCCTCACTCAGTTCACTCACCGTAGGAAATAATTCTTCAGGGGACATACAAATCATGTATTTGGCTGCATTCTACACATCCTCCCACTATATCCTTCCACATGAATCCTACCTGAGGTACCATGCTCTTAAAAGATTCCATGATCTTGGAGCTCTTGGCCTCCTGACAATAGGAGAAGCAGCCGGTGATGATGACCACGACTGTTAGTACAATGCCGAGGTACAACTGGAGGTTGGGAAACAAAGCGTTCATCAGTAGGTCCTTTTCTTCCTCTTCATCCTCAGAAAGTCAGCTTGCAAGGGTAACAGCCATTTTTCCAGGTGGAAGAAACCATGGGACTCGGTGGGAGAGCACAGGGGCTGAGAAGAGTCTGAGACAGGCCCGGTTCTCTGGGCTTCCTTGTTAAGGAGCCTGGAGCTACAGTGAGGGGCCAGCAAAATCCGAGGCCCGAGAAAGCCTGTATCTTCCTCTCCAGGAAGGCTATTCATGGGGTCGAGTGTGGCTATTGAGGGAGATGGAGAGGAAGGATAGGAAGAGATTAAAATTCTATGAAAGAGAATGGACAGCAAAGTGCTTTGATGACCAGTTGGGAAGATAATCAAAGGACAGCAAGTTTCTGGGGGGAACGTTATATCTCAGGGAGCTGAATCAGGAGCCAAATCAGGATTTGGGTCAGAGGACTTCAGGAGTGCTAGGCTGCTGAGCAGAAGAGTATCGAGGGCTAAGCAGACACTGGGCTTGGCAGTAGTAGTTGAACAGACTCACATTATCTTTGGTAGGGTCCTCATGGAAATATAACTGGATGCCATAGGCCACGAAGCAGAGACTGGCACCAGTCCACAGTAGGAGGGAAAAGCCGCCAAACAGTTGTTTACAGAATTTAACCCATTCTGGAGTGGTAGGGGGTGGGCTAAGTGTATTGGGTCCATCTCGAGCCAGGATTTCCTGTGCCTCTTCAGGGCTATGGCCCTGTGTGGAAAAGAAATAGGAATGGATGGAGAACCATGAAAAGAAAAGCAACTATAACAAAGGAAAACCTGGCTTCAAAACTCAGGTCTGCCATTTATTGTGCTAGTTTAAGTCTAGAGACCAGTGAAGTTCTCTGAAGGTCATTCTGGAAGTTCTTCCTACATAAGTGGGACTCTAAAATTTGCATTATAGAAGGATCTCATTTAGCCTCCTTACATAGGAAGAATTTTTAGTTTATGGGTTGACTCACAAATCTTTGGAACACCTATCTTGGGCCTGGTACTGTGGTAGGGTACCAAAGCGAGTAAGAATGATCACTACCCTTATGGAGCACCAACTCTAATGAGATACATATAAACGATTTATAATATAGTGTGCCAGGCTAATGGGATAATGAGATACGATACATAATGTTGATAACATATGGACCTCCACACTTGGACTCTTTAACTTAGAAATAGGAAAAAAATACCAACAAAATCCAACATGAATGTGTAGATCCTCGCTCTAGCCTTGTGCATAAGCTTGTGTGCTTTTTCCTCTTAGTAAAAATGAGAGTAGAACCTACCAGAGGATAGTAAAAAAGAAACCCAAAACGCTCCTTAATTCCCATCAGCCACTCCCCAACCTCCCCCGGAAAAACATGCAATTTTAATAAAAACTGGACCAGTCTCCCATGTTCCTCCTTGGTTACCAGATGGCCATCCCAAGCCCCTCCAGTGAAGAAATTCTAGAGCTAAGAGGAACTTACAGTGTGAGGGCTTTTTTTTAAGTTTATTTGTGGTCATTGTATTAGTGGTTATAGTAGCAGCAGCAGCAGTAATAGTGATAATAGCAGTAGTAAATGATTTTGCTGTTGAACCAGCAGTTCTCAAAGTGTGGTCTGGGGACCCATGGGGTCCTGAGATCCTTTCAGGCGGGGTCCACAAGGTCAAACAATTTTCAAAATAATACTAAATTGTTTGTCTTTTTCACTCTCATTCTCTTAAGTATACTGTAGAATTTTCCCAAGACTACAGGGCACATGATAGCACAATAGCGTTAATTCTGAAAATATATGAGAATCTAGCTGTCTTCTATTAAAAAGCTAGACATTAAAGAGATTTGCAAAAATGTAAAATGCCACTAATATTTTTTTGTTTTGAAAAACAGTTATTTGTCATAAAAATATTATCTGTACTAATATATAATGGTTGTTTATAAATGAGTTAGGAAATACTTTTTAATTTTCTCAATTTTAATTTCTAATATGATAAATATAAGTAGATGTAATCCACATAAGCAAAAGCTCTTTGGGGTCCTTGTTGGGTCCTGAGGACAAAGGTTTGAGAAGTGCTGCCCTAACCCATCCTCATTCTCTCATCTAATCCTGAACTCTCTTTGGGTAGTTACCATTTCATCTTTTTCTGAGTGTGTGTCCTTGGCGGGGCGCAGGTTAAGGGTAAGAACATTGACCTTGAACTTAGGGGCTAGATTTCTAGCCCTGCTTTTGTCCTGGCAGCCTAAAGGTCGGGAATGGAGACCCTCTGCCTCCCTCAGGGAGTTCCTTCACTCACCTTGGTTAGGTCCACAGAATATTTGGTGCTCAGCTCATCCAAGGTTAATTTGTGATCATCCTGAGGGGACAGTAGAGTCAGTGAGGGACAGGGGGTGACGCATCATTTCTAGGGGAAACATTTTGGGGAAGAGAGGTGGCACTGGTTGAGGGACAGGGGGTGATGCATCATTTCTAGGGGAAACATTTTGGGGCAGAGAGGTGGCACCAGCCTGTGTGAACAGTTTTCAAGGTGAGATGTTAGAAGCCTGAGGGTTGAGAGAGGTTTTTGGAGGGCCATTTGTCAGCACCCATTTTGCGTGTTCTTACCATGACCATTTCCTTCTTCAGGTCCTCCATCTCTCTCTTTTTTGTCCTCTTTATCTTTCTTTTACTCATCTTAGGACCCTTAGGTCTTGGGCTTGGATTCTGCTCATGAGGTGTCACGGTCCCTTTTCTCCCTCCAAGCCGCATGGCTTTCCCTGGATATGGCTGCCCCAGATCAACTGGTGGGAAGAAAGCAAAGAGAGTGAGGATTGTGAGGGAATCAGGAGGAAGGAGGGGGAGAGGGGTGAGAGGAAGAATGGCTGAGCCCTGGGAGGACTGAAGGAGAGAGAGAGGGAGGGTGGTCCGGCGGCAGTGGTGAAGCCCTAAATGGGGGAGGAGGAGGTGTCAGGAAGGAGGGCACAGGAGGGATGAGAGGAGCCTGGGGCCTGAGGTACAGGAAGGAGAGGGGTGAGGAGAGGGAGTCGAGGAAATGAAGTGTGGAGAGTACTATGTGCCTAAGTGATGAAGATGCTGCAGGGCCCTGAGCAGGTGGGAAGTGCAGTGGGCTTCAGGGCACGCTGGGAGCTCCCCCCAGCACCGAGGCAACAACCAGGCCTGTTGTCACAAAGGCCTCAGGAAAGTTCTGAGAATCCACAAGTCTCAGTCTCTGGGTTTGAGAATGATTGGAGAAGTTTCTGCCACAGAGAAAACTGCAGTCTGATGGCAAGTCTAGAACAAAGTCCCAGTCTGGTCCTGCTGACCTCCGAGACTCAGAGGTACCCTAGATAGCTGACTCAAAAAATAGAGCAGGCAGTCTGTGTGTGTGTGTGCTTTTGCTGAGGTGCCCTTCCCACAGACATTAACTTTGAGCTTTTGGTTGTAGGACATCAGATAGCAGAATAGGTCAGATCTTGGACTTTTGAATCTGTCCTGGGTTTGGGTCCTGACTCCGCTGCTTACTGGCTGTGTGGCTTTGGGCAAGTTACCTAACCTCTCTGTGCCTCTCTTTCTTCATTGGTAAAGGGGGATACCATCTACATTGTAAGGTGGCAAAAGTAAGGATTAAAGCAGGGTGCTCCATGTAAAACACGATGTGTGACTTACATAGTATGTACTCAATATATAGCTTGAATTAAATATTATAAGTCTTACTTGCAGCTTAATGTGCAGCTCTTCTCAGTGAGAGTAAAAATACGCTTTTCATGCTATAACCCTGAATTTCCTCACTTTAGTATGACATATTTCTCTCTTCCATTCACCTTCTTTGACATCTCAGTAAGTGGTTTGACTGTATTAACTTTATATGTTTTACGTGTAAATTATACTCTCCCTCCTTCTGAAAAAGGATCTGAAGCAGCTGTATATTTCTATAATGTACATTTTTTTTTCAGTTATGCATGTCAACATACATTTTCCCTTTCTATTTTTGGGAATTTATTTAATTGCATTTTGGCTTGGCATGCTTTTAAAAAATATGACTGGATCAGAAAACATCCATCTTGGTGCTGATGTAACCCTCCTTCAGTATTCAGAAATAGAAATTTTCCTTTCCCAGCTGGGACAAATAATAGTCTGTTTCTTTAATAGATTGGATAAGATTTTTCTTCTCTATTAAAAGTGTACCAAATAAAAACGGAAAGTCCCACTTTCTCTCCCCCCAGACTCAGATTCCCCACCACTGATGTTACTGCTGTTGGCAGCGTGCTGGGTATCCTTCCAGTCTTTTTTCTACATTTATAACAATAGTATCTATAAGGAGGTAGAGTCTTACCTTTTACAGCATCATTCAGCTCCCCTTTCATTTATGTAAAGATTTGCTTTTTAATGGCCACAAGGCATGCCATATTCTGTATTGACGGCGGTCTGTTCAATTATTCTCACTACGGATGAATTTACAGGATATTTTCCATTTTTTTTTTTTTTTTAACCACTGAAAGCACTGCTGCAGCGGCATCCTTATATATAGTACCTTTCGGCCCTTGAGCTTCAATTTATGTAGAATCGATTCCTGTTGCTGAATCATAAGATACTCTTATTTAAAATCGTAAAATGTTCTACCAGATAGCTCTTCAGAAGAGCTCTTCTTATCCATATCCCAGCAACAAGATGCAAAAATGTTCACTCCCCACACCTTTGATTATATTGGATGACCTTGACCGTTTTCATTTTTCCTATTATAATTGGTGAAATTTGGTATCTTACAGTTTTAATTTGCATTTCTTTATTGTCTAGGTAGCATCTTTTCCTTATATTTATTGGCTTTCTGGGCTTCATTTTCCTTTTTCTGAATTGTTGGTCTTATCATTTGCCCAATTTTCCATTGTTTTCTTTTCCTTATTGATGTGTTTGAAGGGGTTCCAATGCCTTGTCACATACATTACAAATATCTTCTCCCAGCCTTTGTATTTAATGTAGATCATAAAATCCCTAAGAGCAAGGTTAGAATTAAAGTTAAAATTGTTAAGTTAATCTATGGATCATCTATGTGACAACAGCATTTAGCCCAGCCTTGAACATAGGAGATCCCTCAAGGCAACTTTATTGACATAAAATCAAGTGAAATTATTTTTGGAAACCCCATTCTGTTCCACAGTTCTTAGCTCAAAAGTCTACCTCTTCAGAGAGGCCTTCTCTAATTGCTAAATCCAAAATAGCCACTCTCACACGCAGCCCTCAATCCATCACTTGTGGGCTTCACTGCACTTTTTGCCCTCTGAAATTATCCTGCCCATTTATCTGTTGACTTCTTGTCTGTTTCTCCATGACAGCAGGGACCTTTTCAGGCTTATTCACGGCTTTGCACCCAGCCCTTAGAATAGCACAGAGTGGTTCATCCACAAATAGTTCCTAAAAATAAGTTGAATGATGAATTTTCAGGTTTTATCTTAATGTTATAAGGTTTGATACCCATCATTTTGATCTGCTATGTTTTAAAACCTATTAGGGTAAATATGCTAGCATCACAGTTATCTACTCATTTGCTTCATAATCACTTACAAAAAACTCTGATATTCTTGCCTGATCACACTTGCTGCAGAATGTCACAACCAACATGTCATGTTTTATAAAAATACAATGAGGCTTTTAATTGATACTGGATTGGCTCTTTATAGCAACTTATTTTTATCTTTATTACATTCTATGTTCCCAAACAGCAGTTAAGTTTAGCTCTCCATGTATTCTTTTTTTTTTTTTTTTTGCGGTACCTGGCGCACAGGCTCAGCCGCTCCCGGCATGTGGGATCTTCCCGGACCGGGGCACGAACCCGCGTCCCCTGCATCAGCAGTTGGACTCTCTACCACTGTGCCATCAGGGAAGCCCTCCATACATATATTTTTTAGTACTCTCATTGTGCTTTTTTTCCTAATATTTTAATTTTATTTATTTATTTAGCTGCGCCGGGTGTTAGTTGCAGCACTCGGGATCTTTTTTAGTTGTGGCATGCGGGATCTTTAGTTGCGGCACGTGGGATCTTCATTGCCTCGTGCGGGATCTACCTTGCGGCACATGGGATCTTTCATTGTGGCCTGCGGGATCTAGTTTCCTGACCAGGGATCGAACCCGGGCCCCCTGCATGGGGACTGCAGAGTCTTAACCACTGGACCACCAGGGACGTCCCTCATTGTGCTTTTAATCTTCTTTAATAAGTACCATATGTCACACACACACTAAATCTTGAGTATAATTTGTTCTGGTTCTGTTGTAAATAAGAGCTCTTTGTACTGTATTTTCTAATATTTAGGGATAAATTTGATTTTTAAAAAATCGATCTCTTGTACCCTGTAACTCTGAACTCATTACTTCTAGGACTTTTTGTTGTTGTTGCTGTTGCTTTGTTTTGGTTGACTTCCGTGGATTTTTTAGGTATTTAATCGTGTCCTGTACCAAAAGAATATGTTTTTATTTCTTCCAGTTTGTCTCTTTATTTAGACCATATAAATACAAACTTCTTATCCAAGATTTCAAATGTAGCTGCTATTGCTTTTGTTGTAGTTGTTGTTATTATTGTTTTCTAGACTTATGCATCCCTTCCTTGCTTCTCTGAACATGATTACAGTTTCCTATATGCTTTTTCCTCCAACATTTTAATCAGGAATAAATGTTAAATTTTGCTGATAACCTTCTAACATCTTTTGAAATGATTATTTAATCATTTTTCTAGTGAATATTCGTGGTTAGTTTTCTGTATAATATACCGTCCTTGAATTTCGCTATTTGGTAAAAAAGTTTTATATATATATATATATATATATATATATATATATAAATAAATGTGGTAAAAAAGTTTTATATATATATATATATATATATATATATATATATAAACAAATGTATATATAAGCAAATATATATATTTGTTTTTATATTATTAAATTCTATCAAAACTGTATTTGTCTCATTAAATAGGCTGGGCCATACAAAATTTTCTTCTACGTTGTAGTACAGTTGAAATAATATAAGAATGCTCTTTGAGGTATTTGGAAAAAATTCTCCACTGAATTCACTGGAGCTGAGGACGTCTTTGAAAGACTCATTTATTTTAAATGTCTTCCTTGAATATTGATCTAATCATTTTTTCTATTTCATCCTGCATTCTTAATATTATGAATATTTAGCTTGTCGCCTGTCTCTGATGAATCATTATATTTCCTATTCTGTAGGTAAAAAGGAAATGGCACTGAAAGCATGTCTGCCTGCGTCAGAGGTTGGCCTTAACCTCTAACACTATATCCCATAGTAAGATTCTCTCACCTTTTCAGTAAGATCCTCTAAGATGGTTGACTCTTAATCCCCTACCGCATCCTTAAGGTCATGCCCTCTCCCTTTCTCTGGTTCTAATCACTTGGGTCTGCCCACCCCCTACTGGTCAAATGTTCATTGCCCACAGATTCCTGGTTCCCCTTGCAGCCTCCCCAGTTCACTAAACCATTGTGCTAATCAGGCTGACTCCGTGCCCACAGGTTTACTGTCCCCACAGTTGCCGCTAAGTATGGCATGGTGGTGAAGAGGGCTGCCCTGTAGCCAGACTGGTCTTGGGTTTGAAACCTGATTATGATGCTTACCACCTTTGAAGCTGAATGCATACTTTTGCCTTTCCAAGCCCTAGTTTTCTCATCTGTAAATTAAAGATAACAATAATCTCCCTCTTACTGGATTAAGAGGATTCTTTTAGTCATCCAACCAATATTTATTAATTACCCAATACATGTCAGGCATCGTTTTAGGTGGTAAATAAAGGTGGTGAAGAGAAAAAAATCCCTGTGTACGTGGAACTTATTCTGGAGAAGGAGTCAGGCAAATAAAGTATAAGCAAAAAGCTATATGTATATATTTGTATACATATGAACTATATGTATATATTTTAATATATCATCTATATCTACCTATCTATCTAAATTTGCGGAAGTTAGTGTTTATGACTAGAAACAAAGAGAATGGTGAAAGAGGTGCCAGGAGTGCTATTTTATTTGGTGAGGTCTGTGAGGGCCTTGTTGAGGAGGTAATGTTTAAGGAGTGATCTGTGTAAAGCGAGGAAGCCAGGCATGTGAGTAACTAGAGAAACTAGGTCCCTCCTGATAGAGGGACCATCAAGAATAAAGGTCCTGAGGTGGGATTAAATGAGACTGTACAGCTAAAGGCCTGACGTAGTTATGGCACAGAGTGAGCCGCAGTTAATTCTCCTAAAACTCCTATCACAATCACCATCACCACCACTGCTAGACTTGTAATAAAGGGGCCAAGAACTGACTCCTGACTGGTATTCCAAGATCCTGGCACAGGGCTGTAAGTTTGGTGTCTTCCTTTCTCCAGTTATTAGGGAGAAACGCACACCACTCAGCCACCCCTCCATCCCCAGCATAGAAGCATTCCTCCTTACTGCCCATCACACCCTGTCTGTGAAGGTTTTAGATGTCTGCTACTTAGATGAATTTCAAGGATTGCATCTACTTTTCCCTCCATCCCCCGCTAAAGACAGCACCCAGAATAGTATAGATCGTTAATGGGTGTTGGCTATCGGGGCCCCCTCAGCCCACCATCTCCTTCCCCTACCTGCTCACATTGAGAGTGGCCTGATTTCGGTCTGGGACAGAAAAAAGCAGAAGTGGGCCTGAGGGTTTGGGCCCATAGATTCGTGGGCTCTTTCCTGTGCTAGAAAAACCTTTATGGTTTTGGGGGTGGGTTCACCTGTGAGGAAGGAAGGCCCCACTGTATTTTCGTCTAGGTTGTTTTGCAACCTAATTTCTTCCCCTCTCTCTTGCTCCACTGACATCGTCTGTTCTCAGATTGTTTCCCTCCTGTCCTTATCTCCTGCCCTCTCTTTATTGCTTCCTCTGCAAGCCAAATCTTGCCACAGCACACGTTTCAATACCACAGTTTGGGAGGGAGGCAAGTATTAAGGACAGAAATCTGAATTATGGAAGGGATTTCTTCTTTCATAAAGAAATGCAACTTTATTATTTTCACTTACATACGTAGTGCCTCAAACTAATGTCTTACAAAAGGTCACCAAGTAAAGGTCTTGTAGATGTTTCTTAACAAATACATAAGAACTGATGATAATTGGCCCATGCATTCACTATCTCTAAATGGATATTCCTAAATTGCCCCAAAAGTATTGTTTTAGGAGACTACATATGCCACCCTAGCAATATGGTCTATGCTCTTAATTTACTAAACAAATGCCATTTTATTGATTGTGCAAAGATAAACTTTTGTCCATGGTCAATAAATCTCAAATTAATCAGGCCCAAATTAATACGGTTTCGGTTTCCCATTTAGTTTTCCAAGCCCAAGGCAATGACTCATTATTTCAAGGTACCAAAGTTCCAGTGTAATGAAGTAATAGCCCTCGGGAGGTTGTTTACGGGCCTGAAGTTTGTCTTTTTTGCTTCCTTCCTTTCTGCCTTAGGTCTTCCATTTTCCTTAGGTGTCTCTCACACTTGCTTTGTTCATCTAGGATTCTCTCTACAGGACATTCCCTAAGCCTTCTAAGCCAGGCTTAGAGAATGGGCAGAGCTGCCTGCAGAGCAAAGTGGAGGTGGGGAGGGGGTTAGGGAGGGAAAAGCATCTTCCTGTAGGAACCTGAAACCAACTCATCTCAGGGGAAAATGGGCACAATGATCATCAGTGTGAAGGGCGTTGGTCTGGGAGGAACAGCCCTGCTGTCTAAGAAGGTCGAAGGCAGGTCTCCTAACGCTCTCTCTTGCTGTCCAGAGGTCCTAGCCACACCCATGACCTAAGCTAATTCTGCATGTCCCTGGAAGAGAGGACGTTTCTGGGAACTTCTCTACCCCAATTCCAGCTTATGGCCAGGGACCTTCTTTTCCAGGGCTGGCTTGGCAGTGCCTGGGAGTGACGCAGGTTCATCCGGATGGGCATGAAGGGGAAGCGGGGAGGGGCAGGGAATGAGCTGGCAGCTCCCCCTCTCAGCACCACATGGAACTTCTGAGGACTTAGCATTCTAAAGGGCGGGGTGTTACCAAGCACACGTGGTGGGGAGAACTGGAGCATCTGTGACACCTAGGCCTCGGGGACCAACAGACCACAAACCAAGGGTCAGTGGGGAACACCACGGGCACATGGGTGTGGAATCTCAGTGAAGCTCCTCAGATTGCCTCCTGGTCCTGCCTCTGCTGCTACTCTGGTGACATTGGAATTGGTTCTACTGGCAGGGTGCTCTAAAGCAGGGGTCCCCAACCCCCGGGCCTCTGACCGATACAGGTCCGCAGCCTGTTAGGAACTGGGCCACATAGCAGGAGGTGAGTGGTTGTGAGCGAGCAAAGCTTCATCCGCAGCCCCCCCCATCGCCCCCCCATCGCTGGCATTACCTCCTGAACCATTCCCCTGCACCACCCCTCCCCGTCCGTGGAAAAATCATCTTCCACGGAGCCAGCCCCTGGTGCCAAAAAGGTTGGGGACCGCTGCTCTGAAGGGCAGGTCACAGAGCTGGAGCCCAGAGATCCATGTCAGACATCCTGAACTGACATTCTCTCTCCTTTCCTGTCCCCCTGCTCTGCCATACCCCCCTCTCCCACCTGTCCGCCCAGCTTTCCTCTGGCACTTCCTAAATGGCTTTGACTGGGAGATGGGCCAGCTTCTCCAATCGGCTGGCTTCCCTTTCTGGCCTCAGGCCCTAGCACTCACCAGGAGGCACCATTTGTGATTTCCAGGTCTGAGGGGGAAGCAGGGGACAGAGTTGGGTGGAAGCAAATGAGGGGTGAAGGTGAGAAGTGGGGTGAGGTTGGAGAGATAAAGTGACACTTGTGATCTGAGACAGTTCCCCTCCTGGTCTAGACAGACCCCTGCCTTTCGGTGTTGATGTGTTCTAGTGGGAGGTGGGGGTGAAGGAACAGGCACTGGGGAGGGCTGGGGTACCCCTCAGGTCCTCAGGTGAGTTTGACAGCATGTGGAGTGCAGCAGAGCAGGACCTGGGGAGGGACCCCTGACACGTAGTGTCTGGACTGATTGCTCCTAGGCAGGCCCCTGGGGCAATCACCCCAAGCTGAATTACCCACTCCCCGCGACTCGGCCTGCTGAGTTGCCTCATTCTCTCACCCCAAGTCTTCTCCCCAGATGCCACCACACTGTTTTCCACCCCTCCCCAACGCCATCCCTGCAACACCTTCAGGGTCCCC
>NW_006787290.1:337290-338730 GCF_000442215.2 Lipotes vexillifer
CCCCCCCCCCCGTCTCCCCTGTCTTTCCCATGCTTGGCTCTTCTTTCCAACGGGTTCAGTAGTACGTCTCCTTCTCCACCCAGCCTGTTAGAGAGATTAGGCAGGGGCGTTGCAGGGTGAGCTTGGAGGAGACAGGAGATAAATGCCCTAGGGGCTTGATGGTCGAGGCCAGGCGGAACAGAAGCCTGGGGAAGGGGCTGAGGAAAGCAGCTGTGGAAGGGGAGTGGGGGAGGGGACTCCATGAGGCCATGGATTAGGGGAAAGGAGAGACTTGCATTTAGTACAGGGGACGGTGGGCCGGGGGTGGTTTGGTTGGGGGTGAAAACACAAATGGCAACAGGGGCTGTTCAGGTAACAAGTGAGGTTCTAAAGGGCAGCCGTCCATTGTTGCTGCCCAGAAATTGGGCCCTGGGATTGACAGCGCCTGTGATTTTGCAGGAGAAGCCAGAAACTTGGATTTTATGAGAAAGCCCCTAAGTTTTAGATATTAGGCCAATTGAAAAACAAACAAACAAAAAAAACACCCGTGCAAGATAGGGCAGCCAAACCAAACAATATCCACGGACCCTATTTGGCTTGTGGACCACCCATTTTCAACCTCCAGTAAGTGATCAAAAATGCTTGTTGGGAAAAAAAACAAAACATGTTTGATGACTGGGAATTAGGAGGGCTGGGTTGTAGTGCCACTTCTGCTGCTTCTGGCTCTATGACCCTGAACGAATAAATTCACCTCTGCCCCTCTCTTTGTCTGTAAAATGTGGAGGTGGGACTAGATGACCTTGGAGGGCCCTTCTAGTTCTGATGTTCTGTGATTTCAGGTGGAAGGCGGAGGGCCTCAGAGACCAGTTGTGTGTTGGGTGGGACGGGAATCTGGGAGGAAGAGTTTCAGCAGAGTCAGGGCTCCTAGGACCCCGGACCCGAGGATCCGAGGGCACTGAGGAAAAGGAGCAAGGATCCGTAGTAGGAATGGAGTTCGGGTTTGGAGCCCTGCAGGGGTAGGTAGCCACAGTGGGGAGTTGCACTTTGCTGGGGTCGGGGCGCAGCGCCGAGGTGCTTACCACCTGGATATCGCCGCAGGATCAGCTTTCGGACCTCATCGTAGATGAAGATGAGGAGACTGTAGGGGAAGGCGCAGAACCACCAGGTGACCCTGAGGAAACAGAGGAGAGTGTCAAGAGCATCAGAGGTTGCTTCAAAGGGACCAGAACTTGAATTCTAGCAGGGGCCCCGTCTAAAGAGACACTCACTTGAGCGGGTACATGCGCAGGGCCACACCCATGCCCGGGCAGTAGGACAGAAAGGCCGCCAGTGCTGTCTCCTCCAGGAGCCCAAAAATCAGAATCTTGTTCCTGGAAAGGCAAGGAAAAGAGAGTAGGTAGCGTTGGAGGGGAGGGCAAGGAGGGGCAGAGATCCAGGGTGACCCCTGGTGGTGGAAGGGAA
>NW_006787290.1:338740-347638 GCF_000442215.2 Lipotes vexillifer
GGAAGAAACGCTGGGGAAAGGCTATAAATGACGTCTTCCCATGCCTTCTTCAAATGCTGCTTCTCATGCTAAATGTAACCATAGAAAGATTGTCTTTAATTTTTCTGCTTACTGATTTTACCTCCGATTATCGTCTATAACACCTACTTTCATTCATCAAATACATGTTTCCTATGTGTTGGGTGATACGCTCTGTGCTGGAGATGCTGTGGTCAATGCAAGCTTCCTTCTGGAGACACGGGAAGCTGCCCTCACGCAGCTTATGATCTTGTTACTGCTCCAGGCACGTGGCCTATGAAAGTGTCATCTCCCCAGCAAGATGCTTGTTCCTTCACTTCAGGCCCCAATTATGTCTTCTACCCTCTCAGTGTCTCCTACAGCCCCAGGTAGTTGTTGGTCATAGATATTCAATAAAGAAGGGAATGCGGCTTCCCTGGTGGCGCAGTGGTTGAGAGTCCGCCTGCTGATGCAGGGGACGCGGGTTCGTGCCCCGGTCTGGGAAGATCCCACATGCCGCGGAGCGGCTGGGCCCGCGAGCCATGGCCTCTGAGCCTGTGCGTTCGGAGCCTGTGCTCCGCAACGGGAGAGGCCACAACAGTGAGATGCCCGCGTACCGCAGAAAAACAACAAAAAAAGAGAAGGCAATGTTCGTAAAGTACTCAGAAAGGGAAAGCTCACTGGATAAAAAGTGCTGAATATATATTCACCACATCAGAACTGAAGAGCAGGAGAGAATAAGGCTCTGAGGACAGTGTCTGGAGTCGGACAGGAGGAGTTTAGTCCCAGCCGGGACACTTACTAGCTTCTGGTTGTAAGCAATGTTGCTTAACTTCTCTGAGTCTCATGCTCCTTCTGTGGAGGAGATAGTACCTTTATATCCTACGACTGCTGGGAAGATTATGGGAGATAATGCGTGGAGAGCTCTTGAACGTGGAACGTTCTTAGCTGTATTTTATAATCTCATGCACTGCACCTCTTCATGGCTTAGGCCAGTGGTTCCCAAACTTTTCACTCATTAAGGATCCCTCTTATTTTTCTTCTAAAAGGGGCACATTTTAATTGATTTTTTTCTCTCCAGCTGCATTTGTTAATAAGTAATGAATATAGGGAATTCCCTGGCAGTCCAGTGGTTGGGGCCCTGTGCTTCCTCTGCAGCGGGCACAGGTTCGATCCCTGGTTGGGGAACTGAGATCCCGCATGCTCCACAGCGAGGCCAAAAAAAAAGTAATGAATATATTTCCCCAATTAGAAAATTAATTAGCAATACACACGGCTTCCAAAGAGAATTGTGTATTAGCATGTGATCGCTATAGTTCATACTTAGTCTTCTGCCTGACAATGACACTTTGGTAAGCTTGGGAATCTTCTTAGAGGAAGTGCTTAATTTCCATAAAGCTGTTTGAATAATGCACAGAGCATCTCTGAGGACCCCTGAGGGTCCAGACACCCCAGGATGGGGCATAAGGTGCTAAGGCTGCCTCGGGCCAGGTTACTTGTTGTTATTAATATTTCTTCCCTGTCCCAGTCTGACTTTTTTTTAGTTTCTTTTCCACTTGCCTCTCAGATGGGCAGGATTTAGCCGGTCTGGTCATGTCCCCTGCTTGCCGTGTCACCCATGCCCTGCACAGTCGGTCACCCAGTGTCTTGGACCCTCTGCTCCTTGTTCTCTGCTCACTGCCTTGTCCCCGTTAGTGTTTTTAGCTCATTGGAATCTCCTTCCTTCATCTAACAGACTTTCCCCTTTCCTCTCCCTAGGATCTCAAACGCTATTAATTTCCCTGGAGTTTTGGTATATATATATATATATATATTTTCTCAAACTAAGAAATTGTGACAAAACTCACGTGGGGAATTGTGCCCATTGTTTGCAGTAGAAGAAAAGAAAGAGAATGGGAGTGATACCTTCGACACCGACCACCATCCAGGCTGAGCTGAAGAGGAATCACTGGTACCCCCCAGGTGCCAGGCTGTGACAGGTGAGCCACCCAGGGTAGTAGTCACGAGCTTGGGCTTCAGAAAGAGAGCTGGCTGAGCTATTTCCAGCTGGGTGACCCCAGGCACACCATTAACATTTTGCGGGGGTCTCTTATCCATAGAATGAAAATAATACCTCCCTCACAGAGCTACTGTGAGGTTTGACGATGTCTGTGAATCACTTAGCACAGTGACTGGCAGATGTAACTCACACTGTAAGAACTTGACCCTGAGCAGCTCACAGCTCCCACAAGGACAACATTACCACCACAAGGCAAGTGCTGTAAACTAGAGCTACCTGCCGAGTGGAGGGGAGCACAGGGGACCCTGTATTTAGGGCTGGGCCAAGGGGTGGGGGTGAGTATAGAGTATAAGATAGAGGAAGGAAGGGAGGAAGGAAGAAGGGAGGGAGGGGAGAGGTATGGGGACAAGATGAAAAGGAAGGACGATGGAAGGAGACCATAATGAAGGAGATTTGGGGAGCAAATTAAAACTCATCAGAAAGAGTCATAGCCCTCCTTCCTCTTCGCTCATCTATTCCCAAAAAGGCTACAGATTTACAGCCGGGCAACTACAGTCGGAGACCCCAGCCGATGTAGGTGGGTGAGTGCACCCTGAATGCGTTCTGCCTGGTGGGCAGGGCCGGTGGGCGGTGCTCACTTCATGCCCTGCTGGAAGACTGAGTTGCGGCGGGTCTTGCAGATGATGAGGTCAGCCCACTGCACGACCACGATGCTGGCAAAGAAGGCCGTGTGGCAAGTGAACTCCACCACCTTGCGTTGCTCATAGGTCTGGGGGAGGGTGGGCAGAGAGAGGTGAGGGTGTGAGAGGAAAGGGTAGGAACAGGGTACAGCGTGGTCCAGGGCAGATGTTAAACCCTGGGCACCTACTCCACCCTTAGCCCCAAATCCCACTGGCCACAACTGACCACTCCTGCCAGACGTTCAGCCCTACCCTCTCATATGTGTGCATCTGCACTTACACAGCGCCACTTACCCACTCCTGTCCGTAGCTGTCCTCCAGGTCGTTCATGGACCGGTCGTCCCAGTCGAGGCGGATTCCCAGCAGCCGTGAAGGCAGGAAACCATTCTCTGCCAGGATCACGAAGTAGGTGAAGAAGCCACCCAGCGCCTGGATCATCCCTGTGGGTGGTGGGCAAAGGACAAAGGGCAGGGCCTGGGTCATAGAAGGTAACAGGATGGGACCAGCCCCTATGGGCCAGAGAAGGACGGACATCCCTGACCCTCGGGGAGTTGGCCCCTGTCCTGGAATTTTGCAGGGGGATCATCCCTCCAAAGGCTGGGAGAAGCATCTTCTTGGGGTTCCCTCCTGAGCCCCGGGCCCGGCCGCACCGATCTGTCCATAGGCCATGCTGATCAGCCTCTCGTTCACCAGCTTGTCTGTCTGCGGGTTTCTTGGCTGCCGCTTCATGATGTCACTCTCAGCTGCCTCATAAGCCAAGGAGATGGCAGGGACCTGTGCAAGGGGGCAGTTGGGGAGAGGACGGCATTTGAAAGGAGAGGGTGGGAGCAGAGGGTGATCAACAGTGAAGAACCTTTGACATAATTCAAACACTTATAAAGACCCAAGACCCTGGACTTCCCTGGTGGCACAGTGGTTAAGAATCCACCTGCCAATGCAAGGGACCCCGGTTCGATCCTTGGTCCGGGAAGATCCCACATGCCGTGGAGCAACTAAGCCCGTGCGCCACAATTACTGAGCCTGTGCTCTGGAGCCCACAAGCCACAACTACTGAGCCCACGTGCCACAACTACTGAAGCCCGTGTGCTTAGAGCCTGTGCTCCGCAACAAGAGAAGCCACTGCAATGAGAAGTCCGTGCACTGCAATGAAGAGTAGCCCCTACTCGCCGCAACTAGAGAAAGCCTGTGCACAGCCACGAAGACCCAACGCAGTCAAAAAAAAAAGAGACCCGAGACCCTATCATCTTCCAGGCTTTGTGCCCATCTTCTCTGCAACCCTCACAGCCTCCTCAGCTGTCCCTGATGCACCTTTCCTTCCAGGGGGTAGGGCCCACCCCTACCCACTGCACCCCCATGACTGCCTTGCCTGTCCCCTCCTCCAACCCATGGCCTCACCATGTCAGTGCCCAAGTCAATGCAGAGGATGGTCACAGTGCCCAGAGGCAGGGGGATGTTGGCAATGATGAACAGCAGGAAGGGGGTGATCTCGGGGATGTTGCTGGTCAGGGTGTAGGCGATGGATTTCTTCAGGTTGTCAAAGATCAGGCGGCCTGTGGGGAGGTTCTGAAGGCATCAGGGAGATCAGAGGGACCCTCCCCACCCCTAGCCCCTGAAGCATGGCCGCTTGTCTACCCAACAAAGGGAGATTTTGTGTCAGAGGGAAGCTAAAGCAGGCGGTGGATGCCTGAGATCCTGAGTTGAGTCTGTAACTGGGGTAAAAGGCAGTGAAGCAGATGTGCCAGCTCAGACATCCTGGATGGCATCCCAGCCTGTGTAGCCCCTCACCCTCCTCCACACCCGTGACGATGGAGGCAAAGTTGTCATCCAGCAGGATCATGTCGGCTGCCTGCTTAGACACATCAGAGCCAGCGATGCCCATGGCAATGCCGATGTCCGCCTTCTTCAGCGCGGGGGAGTCGTTCACCCCGTCCCCTGTCACCGCCACAATGGCTCCCTGGAGAGAAGGTACAGCCAGGCTGGGGGTGCAGCCCCTGCACGTGCCTGGCCCTGGCCCTGGCCTTGACCCTTACCCCCTTGCTCACCTGCCTCTGACAGCCCTCCACGATGATGAGCTTCTGCTGAGGAGACGTCCGGGCAAAGACAATCTCCGTGTGGTTCTTGAGGATCTCGTCCAGCTGCTCTGACGTCATGTCCTTCAGGTCAGAGCCGTGCACCACACACGCCTTGGCCTCTCTGGAGGCAGAGGCAGAGCCGGTTGATTCCCTGGTACCCCACCACCCCTCCTCGCCACTGCCGGGTCTTCCCCAACAGCTTCAGTCTTCCTCTCCCTGACACTCAGTGACTTGTCTTGGTCAGGTCAGGTGCTCAGTCCTCACCACGCGGCAGCATCACAGTCGTCAGTACAGTGTGCTGGGCCAGGCGCTAGTTCCTTTATACGTATCTCACTCCTATAGAAACCAGCAGCGTGGCTACTACCCTAATTTTGAAGTTGAGAAAATGGAGGCTCGGGAAGGTAAAGTGACAGGTCCAAGGTTACACAGCTAATCAGTGGCACAGTCTTGCCACAGGCTTGGGACCAGGGAACCGGCAGTTAGGACAAGATACCCTCAGGGGCTGCTCAATCATCCGGTGGGAGAGGCTGAGTTGATGGGGGAGGGGTCCTATGGAGCCTCACCTGGGGTTGACCTGGCTGACAGGAATGTTGAGCCGGGCTGCAATGTCCTCCACCGTCTCGTTGCCCTCTGATATGATACCCACACCTTTGGCAATGGCCTTGGCTGTGATAGGGTGGTCCCCGGTCACCATGATCACCTGGCAGGAAGGAGAAAAGAGAAAAGGAAAGCAGCATTAAGGTTTTGTTTTTTTTTCTCCTTTTATTCCTTTCCCAAAGTCGGAAGAGCTAGACCACTAGATGGTGGGACTGGAAGATCCCAGCCAAAATAATGGAACTCTGTGTGTGTGTGTGTGTGTGTGTGTGTGTGTGTGTGTGGAGAGAGAGAGAGAGAGAGAGAGAGTGTGAGGGGAAGAAACAACAAGCTGTGTTCAGGAGATCAGAGATAGTTTGCCTAACTGGAGGAAAGCCTCTCTGACAGAGTAACAAGTTAATGAGGGTCCCTTGGAAGAGCAGCCTCAAGGATTGTTTAGGAGTTTGAATTTCATGAGATATAAGGTTGTCACAGCTGGAAGGACCCCTAACAGCTCCTTCATTTTACCAATGAGGAAACAAAGGCTTAGCAAGGGGCCCATGATTTGCTCCCGGTCCCAGGGAACCAGAACGGACATGGTTTTCCTAGTGCCCAGTGTGATGTCTGCTGACATCCTAATCAGACAGGGCAGGGACAGGAGGGAGGCATTCCCTCCCATCCCTCCCTGCCGCCTTCCACCACCTGTCCTCTGCCTCTGACATCCCTTCGCAATGTGGGAAGAAGGTGGTTCCTGACTGAACCGTGATATTCATTGTTGCTGTTGCAGAATGGATGGGGCTGGATGGGGAAGGTGGTTAGCATCTGAGAGGCTGGTAAAGAGGATGTTGCAAGCATCGGGAGGTCAGAGCTGGCTTAGGAGACCATTTGCATGTGGGGGTTTGTGGGGCAAATCCCACACATTCTGAGAAGGAAGCCTCTTCACGCCCCGCTGCTTTCTCTTCCACCCCCAAAAGCCACATGGGCCTCCCAGCTGAAAGACAAAAGCATCTTTACAGTCCTCATCCTGCTCAACCCTCTGAGGGGTTTGGCACTGTCTACCACCCCCTCCTTGAAGCCCTGTCCTCCCTTGGCCCGCATGGACTCCTCCATTCCCAGTTCCCCTCCATCTCTCTTCAGGTGGTCTTTCCCACCTGAGTGAGGAAGCAGCATTAGGTGTCGCCTAGCAGACCTAAGGTGAAACACTGACCTTCCCCAGGTGCCTTCACTGAGTCTCAGCAGAATGGAGATGATGAGTCTTTCCTTCAGGGTCATCTTGAGGAGTTAGTGGCCTTAGGTGGACACGCGCTAAGGCTGTCATCACCTTCCCCCTCATCGCTGGGTCCTCCTCCACTTGCCCTTCCTGTTGGTGTGGCCCAGGGTTTCCTTCCCCTCCCCTTTCTTCACCCCTGCTCTTTTCCTGAGCAACAGAATCAAGCATACTAGCGTGTCTTTAACCTGTACTCACATGGGAACGAGACTGAACTCTCCTGTCCTGGCCCGCTTTCTTGAGGGCTTTCTCTCAGCCATATTCCTACTTTCCCTGAAACATCCCCCCCTGGGCATCTTACAGACCTTCCGATCTCAGGGCGAAGGGAACTCCTTATCTCCACTCCCCACCCCCACGGAGCCTTCTCCTCTGCTCCCCACCTGAGATACCATCCATTCGATTCATTCAGTCCCTTTATCTCCTGGGTCTTCTCGCCTCCCCATTTGAGTTTGGTCACCAAGTTCTCAAAACGTCTCTCAAAAGTAACTACTCCACTCTTTTTGTCGCTGCCCTCATTTGGGTCATCATCTTGCCATCATCTTGGTATTGCAATAGCCTCTTATGCTGTCTCCCCAGCCCCGGTTCTTCTCCAAATCCAGCGCTTCCTCCATCCAGGGAGCCTCCTAAGGGCTAGCTCTGCCCTGTGACACCTGCGGCTCTCTGTGGCTCTCAGGATAAAGCCCAAGTCTGGCGTTTAAGCAAAATCCTTCCAACTGGCCCTGGCCCTGATTGCAGTCTCCATCTCCGTTGCTCCTCGGCCACCTCCCACTGCCACGCGCACATGTCCCGTGCAGTCCAGCCACGGCTGGGTACACACTGTTCCCTGCTCTTGACACGCCTTCCGCTCCCGCCCCGCCTTACAAAATGCTCTTCACCCTTCGGGGCCCAGATCAAATATCATGCCCTCTGTAAAACATTGTCCAGTTCTCCGAGGTGGACTTAACAGATCCCTGCTGCTCTGAGTTCCCTGGACATGCTTTCCCCAGGCCTCGGTGACTGTTCTGATCATGATAACAGGCTGCCTGGCGAGAAGGGGAGCACGGGCTTTCCGGATGAGCTGGCCAGGCTTCCTATAGCCAGTCTCCCTCTTACTAGCAGTTTTATTTTGGGAACGCTACTTACCCACTCTGAGTCTCAGCCTGTTTTATTTTTAAATGGGGATAATTATGCCTACCTTAGAGACAGAGTGGTTGCAGGGTTCAGAAATCACATATGTGTGCATATATGTGCATCAGATATATGTGCATCACAGGGTTCAGAAATCACACATGTGTGCATCACACTAACCTCTAGTGTGATGGTTAAAAAATAACAGATACCTCAGTTCAAATCCTGGCTCTACCACTTACTAGCTCTGTGGCCTTGGGCATGTCACTTTGCGTCTCAGTTTTCGTCTCTGTAAATAAGGGAAAAAACTAGTGCCTACTTGTAGGGTTGTTGTGAAAATCAAATGAGATCATACAGGTTTGGTGCTTAGAATAGTGCCTGTTGCATATAAAGCCTCACAAAACAATAGGCTCTTTTTATTATTAGAATATCTGACCCTTAGCGGGTGCTCAAAGACCCTATCTGTTAAAATTGTTCTGTGATTAATTTAAAGGCATTTGTTTCCCCTGAGGGATCATGAGCTCCGGAGGCCAGGCACTGTATCTTATTTGTCTTTTGTATCCCCAGTGCCTGGTGCAGTCCCTGGCCCTCAGTAGACAGGTTGAGTTGAACTGATTTGGAAGTAGGTGAGAAGTTGCAAAAGGAGGAACAAGCGATGGCATCAGAATTGGTAAATGGACAGGTTAAGAGTGGCAAAGAGCTGTATCTTGGATACAGGAAAGTAACCAAGATGGAAGGGATTTTTGTTTGTTGAAATCCAGCACTTTGAACAGTGCTCAGTAAACAATAAATATTTGTTGAAGGAAGCACAAATGTCGTACAGAGAAGGGAGTGGTCATTGAGAAGCAATTGCAGCTGGAGAAGGGAACGTGGGAGAGGTATGCTTGGTGGAATGAGGACAGGAGCTAGTCTACCGGGTTATGGGGTGGAGGTGAGTGGCCGCAGGCAAGAGCCTACTAATCTCATCCTAAACGGCTAGAGAGAGTGGGCGCTAGCTGGGAAGGGGAGGACAACAAGATCTCCAAGATAAGGGTGACTGATCGGCTTGAAACCAGAATGGAAGGAGCCATGCCCCAGAGAGGGAGGATGGGTGTGGGAGACTGGTCGCTCTGAGCAAAAACGACAAGGGTGAGAGGTCCAAGGCAGGGACCGGCCTTTCCTTGCAGACGGACAGCTTCTCCTCTCAGTCAGCAGGAAGGAGGC
>NW_006787290.1:348264-395931 GCF_000442215.2 Lipotes vexillifer
CCCCAGGGCAGCAGCCTCTGGGGCCCCTGGACTTTTGGTGGTTGGGAGGAGGGACGAAGTGAGTCTAGTACCTTGATGCCTGCACTCCGGCACTTGCCCACAGCGTCCGGCACGGCAGCCCGTGGAGGGTCAATCATGGACATGAGCCCCACGAAGCAGAGCTTCTCCGTGGGAAAGTTCAGCTCATCTGTGTCGAATTTGAAGCCCCGAGGAAACTTTCCAGAGGGCAGATTCAGTTGACAGAAGCCTGAAGGGGACAGAAAGGAGGAGTGAGAGCAGCAAGGTGGCTGCCGGGTTGCCTCCAGAGCCCCTCATCCCAGGGAAGCCTTTCTCAGCCCTGCTCCCTGCTTCTGGCCCCTCACCTAGCACTCGCTCCCCCAGTCCTCCCAGCTCCAGGTAGGCATTCTGGAAGGCGTCTTGCATCTCCTTGTCTAGAGGGACCTCCTTGCCCTGCACCAAGATGGAGGAGCACCGGTCCAGGATGCGCTCGGGGGCCCCCTTCATCACCAGCACGTAGCTCTGGGGGCTGTCTTCTCTCTCATGGATGGACAGCTGGAGAGAGGAAAGGCAGTTACAGAGGGGCCACACTTGTCTTGAAGCTCCAGTGCCCAGCATGGGGCCTGGGACAGAGCAGAGGCTGGTAAGGAAAACTCCCTTAATAAAATACCAGCTGATCCATCAACCATTGTCAACATAGGGAGAGTCTCCGTGTGTGGATGGGTGTTTGGACCTCATAGTCCTAACCCTGTAACCTGAGAGTCACCTTCCCATAGGACATTCATTCACTCAGCAAATATTTACTCCAATCAGAACAACCACTGTGCTAGGGGTGAGGTGGCTTTGTCATCAGCACGCCCCATCACCACACTGGCCTTAGGGGGGCTTTACCCCTATGGCTTTTACAGGACATAGCTGAGACTGTATTCTTGGCATTTAACAGATGCCCGCAGGTTGAGGGATACCCTAAGGAAATTTCCGACGTATGGTTCAACTGAACGGGATGGAAGGGTTGGGGGACTGAAGCCAGAGGATGTGGAGCCCTGGGAAGAAGAGCTGAGAGAGTGACAGGTTGTAGTAAAGGAATGAAGGTTTGGGAGCTGGGTGTGGGGTTGGTTGTTGCAACCAGACATCTGGTCACCCACGTTGCCCCGGGGTATGATGCAGGGGTGAGAGGGTGCTCAGATGCTCTCTTTCCTGCTGTTGATTCCCCTTTGACTCTGTGTGCCCCTCACTTCCATCTCTCCCTCTTCCCTTGACCTGGCACCCAAACCAGACCTGGTACTTATTGGTTGAGTTGAAAGGGATCTCCGCCACCTTGGGGTTTCTATCCCTCATCTTCCTCACGGAGCCACAGGATAGCTCAATGCACTTGAGCAGAGCTGACTCTGAGGCATCACCAGCTGTGTCCCGCTGCCAACAAGGAGAATTCAGTGTCACAGTGGAGGACAAAGGAGGGAGGGCACTGACGTCCCCGAGGCAGCCACAGGGTGCAAGAGGGGAAGCTGGGCTTCAGCAAAGTGGGCGGGCTGTGGCGATCCCCAGACCCCCTACCTTAGACACAGAGATGTTCTCCTGCCCTGCCTTGAAGACAGCACGGTTGCAGAGACCAGCAATCCGGGACAGGGCAGTCCACGTGGGGGATCGTTTGTCGAAAGTGGCCCCTGGGAGGAAAGGAGAGAGAAGCAGGAGCTTGGCTCTCCTTTAGACCTCGTATCTCACCCCACCCGTCCCACCACTCCAGTGCCCTGAACATCCTCCGGTCCCCTCCACCCACTCTGGGTAGAGCACTCAATCACCAGACTGATCTTCTGTGGTGTCGGCCTCATGGATCTGGTTGTCAAACCACATGTGGGCGACGGTCATGCGGTTCTGGGTGAGGGTGCCCGTCTTGTCGGAGCAGATGGTGGAGGTGGAGCCCAGCGTCTCCACCGCCTCCAGGTTCTTCACCAGGCAGTTCTTCCGAGCCATGCGCTTGGCTGTCAGGGTCAGACACACCTGGTGGAGAGAGAGGGCAATAAAAAGGGCTCAGCCTGAAGCTGGAGATACCCATGTCCTTACCCCAGACCATGGCTCTGTCCCTCCTCCCTTGATCCTACTCCATGAACACTGAGAGAGACCTAGGTATAAGTCATGAATGTGTTCCATTTTAGACGTGTTGAGCTGAGATCATGAGTGTATATTTAGGTGAAATGTCCAGTAGGGAGTTGAAGATATTTGGCCAGAGCTCCAGAGAGGGCCAGAGTAGAACAGGGTGTAGGTATGTGTGAGTCATCAACACCAAACAGGCACCAGAAACTGGGAGGAGATGAGCTTACTCAGGGGCATCAGGAGGAAAGCAGAGCACTGAGGACTGAAGATCGGTGGAGGTGGGGAAGAGGAAACAGTGCAGGGGACTGGGGAGAGGAGAACCAGGGTAGTGATGAGTCACAGTCATCAACGAAGGAGAGAATGCTAGGAGGGTGGACAGCAGTATCCATTTCAGCCCCAGAGTTAAGGATGGGAGCTGAGGAAAGGTCACTGGATTTGCTAATTAGTCACTGGTGACCTTGGAGAGAGCCTTGACGGGAGGGTTAGCCAGGATGAGCTCCAGAGGGCAGTGGGGAGATGACTAGTACAAGGGTTGTGAGAAAAGGCGACCAGGACAAGCTCTGGGAGAGAAACTGAGAGTGAAGGCACAGCCCAACCTAAAACCTTTCAGACTCAAACTCTGAGCCATGTATTAAATGATCTTTTTCAGACTCACATTCTAAGCCATGTTTTAAAGGAGAATCGAATATGTGGTTTCAGGGGCTGGAAGTAAAAAAACTGCAGAGAAGCCATAGCCTCTCTTGCTTTTGAGGCAGGGTAGCAGAGCCCTCCCCTGGAGGCTCCTTGGCCTGACCCACTCACAGTGACAGTGGCTAGCAGCCCCTCAGGCACATTGGCCACGATGATGCCGATGAGGAAGATGACTGCCTCCAGCCAGCTGTAGCCCAGGATGAGGGACAGCACGAAGAAGGATACCCCCAGGAACACAGCCACCCCCGTGATCAGCTGGATGAAATGCTCAATCTCCATGGCTATGGGTGTCCGCCCGACCTCCAAGCCTGAGGCCAGAGTGGCTATGCGGCCCATCACGGTCCGGTCACCTGTGGCAATCACGATGCCCCTGGCAGTGCCTAAAACACAGGAAGGGACACGAGGTTGGGTGCCTTGGGGGTCCCAGGAACTGAAGTCTCATCCTACTTCCTGGGAGAGGAAAACCATCACAGAGTAAAGAAGCCAAAGACTGTGGGTCGCTGTCATTAGATTGTACCTCCCTTGGCTTCCTCTCCCAGCATAGATGGCCAATCCCAGACTCAATACAACAGCAGATTACCTTCTCTTATACCTGGGCCTGGGGAGAAACCTTGCAAATAAACTCAAGGTTCAAACTGAGGAGATTCAGTGAATGAAATAAAAGTATTGCCTGTGGTATTTCAGTAAAATCAAATCTCATACTTGTTATCATCCAAAAATATATTACAAACACAAAGTAAAGCACTTATGGACTTTCCCTGTAGTCTTTCTCAACACTAGGCATGAATCTCTACAGAAGAAGCTAGGCAATCTCTAGCCCTTATGTAGACATTCCAGGGGTCTTCAGGGGAGGAAGTGTGCTGGAGTGGAAAGAGCATGCATCGGAGCCAGCCAGACCTGGGTTTGCATCCATCTTTGAATTTCTACTTAGGGGTTGTTTTAATAATGAAGTGAGACAGTGTTGTCATACACCTAGAGCAGTGCCTGGCACATAGTAGGCACTCAACAAATGTTAGTTCCGTTCATTTCCTCTCCTCTCTTCAAAGCCAGTTCAGAGTAAGCAATGGACATGTTTTACTAGGCATTTTTATCAACTGTGGGAAATGTAGAGCAAATTTCAGAATCTCAGTACATTAAGAATTTAGGAAACAATGTGTGGTGATTTTCACTATGATTCTAACTTGCTGAAGGAGGGGAAAGCCCAGAGAAACAGAATACACACTGAAGAGAAATGAGAAACGGGAAGGGAAAGGTATGTGTGAGGAGTGGGGGTTCAAGGTCTCCTCTGACCCACTTTCTGAGGCCCATGGTCTAGTCAGGCTCTTCCTCCCACCAGCTCTGGCCCCGGCCTCCCTCTCCGAGTCAGCCCGACTCTGTTCACTGGCACAACCAAAGAGGGCAGGGGTTTCGGTGGTGCTTGGACTCTGTCCACTCAGTAGCGGCAGCTCTGGGAGCTCTTCCTGGCCTTTGGCCATCTCTAGAACCCAGAGCAGTGGTGGGGCACACTGGGCAGCCTGTGCATGACCAACAGTTTCTTTTGGTGAAGCGCAGGCCAGGATGCAGCCTGAAGGAAAGCCTGAATGTTCACCTGGACTGAGAGCTTTCCTGTCCCTTCCCCAGCCTGGGCCCTGGTCAAAGCAAGGGTCAGAGAATGAAGCAACTAGTCCCAGAACCAGGAGAGATGGAAGCCATCAGTCAAACCAGAGACTTCTAGGAATCAAGGACGGTTTGGGGCGTGTGCATGTGTGTGTGTGTGCATGCGTGTGTGTGCGTATGTGTGTGTGTGTACGGGTGTTGGCCCATATCTGAAGGCTTGGGAATCTGCGCTGTCCTAGGGTGGACAGAACAGAGCTCTTTCTGTGGGGAGGTGACTTTTCCCTGGAGTCATGCCACCCCAGCCAATTCCGTGCTGTCTGGAGGGGGACTAATTCTGTAATACTCAGGGCTCTCTGCCCCTTCCATTCCCTCCTCCATAGCTTTTGACAAGTAAGTACAGCCATAGCCCCCAGTCCTGCCTGGAGGCTCAGGATGCAGGCTTCTCCCTCAGCTGATGCTGGGACCAGGGGCTCCCCACCAGGCTAGCCTCTCACCTTCCACGCAGTTGGTAGAGAAGAAACAGATATTGCGGGTCTCCAGGGGGTTCTCGTGGGTGAACTCGGGGGAGCGGGTCTGGGGCTCCGACTCGCCTGTTAGGGATGAGTTATCCACCTGAGGAGGAAGGCGGTGTGGAGTCATCAGATGGGCAGACGCATTCAGGCATGCACAGCTGTGTCCTGACTCCAGCCACACTCAGTCTCCATGACACCCAAGACAGAATTACACTTGCCCTCATCACATATTTATAGCATTACTCAGCTATTGTCCCTGCTCTGGTTTGGAATCTGGGCTCTCACTGACTTCTGTGACCTTGGGCAAGTTATTTAACCAACATTGCTTCCCTTTACTCATCTGTAAAATGGAGAATGGAAGTAGAATCTCTGCATTGCACAACTACAGGGGGGGCCATTAACACCGTAGTCAATGAAAATGGCACCGTCTAGGGTTGTGCATGGCATGACTTGTGTGGCCACATGCAACCACCCAGCACGATTATATCATTCTTGCAGAGTTAAATTAGGTAGCCTATGTGAATGTATATAAAGCATCTGACACATAATAATACTCAATATATGATTGCTATAAAGTGGATATCAAAGAAACACCGGGGGTGCAGAGCATTCATGACACACAGATACAAGGATGCATACGTGTAATATGTGAAACAAGGTGTGGCTGGGCAGTGTGGGGCAGGTGTTGACATCTGGACCTGGGCCTCCCAAACTTCAAACTTCTAACGGGCCCTTCTCAGCTTTACACAGCTTGCTTTGTGGACTCAGCCAGTGGCTCTGGCCTGGCCCCCTCACCTTACAGCCGTGAGAAGAGATGATCCGGAGGTCGGCAGGCACTCGGTCTCCACCCTTCACCTCCACCAGGTCTCCCACCACCACCTCCTCCGCATTGATCTGCATCTTCTCTCCTTCCCGCACCACGAGGGCTTGCTGTGGGGAGGCCCCGGGGATCTCAGGAGATGCTCATCTCTACCCCTACCTTCCTCTTTTACTGGTGTCCCACCTGGCCTCCAACCCCACCAAGGAGGACAGACCTTGCACCCTTAGCAACAAAATAGGTCCTGGCCTGAAGAGCTGGAGGGTCTTTTTTGCCCAAGCCTCCATCTCAGAGCCCAAGGATTTGAAGAGATGAGTCTCCCAGAAACCTTATGCCTCAGCCTGGAGCCCAGCTCTGCCATCTACCTGAGGCACCATGTTCTTGAAGGAATCCATGATCTTGGAGCTCTTGGCCTCCTGGTAGTAGGAGAAGCAGCCAGTGACGATGACCACAGCTGCCAGCACCACGCCCAGATACAGCTGGTAAGGAGAAAGCTTTTGAGGGACCGGCCCTTTGCCCAACCTGAGAGGGGCAGCTGCCACTCAGGATGAGCATCCAGTGCCCCCCTTTGTCTGCATCTGGGAGTGAGAATGGTGGAAGAAAGTCCTTCTCTCCAACCTCTCCTTCAACCTTCTAATCCCCAGCCTCCTAAGACTGGAGGGGGTGGGGAAAATCATAGGGAGTTCCCAGGACTAGGACCTCTCTAGGGGGTAAAGACCCAGGGATGCAGACAAGCCCACTCAAGTGTGAAGGAACAGGGAGGGGCTGTCTCAGTCGTGAATGATTGTGTATGTTTGTGCTGGAGGAAGAGTGTCTGTAGATATGTGTAGAAGTCTCACCCCCTTTCAGCCTAAAGAGCAGAGGGGCTGTCAGACTGTACAGGAAGGTCTTGCTCCCTGACCCCCACCCACTGTACTGGAGATTCAGGGTTGGAGGACAGAATCATGGGCTGGTACAGGGGTCAGGCGTGCTGGCTCACATTGTCATTGGACGGTTCATCCTCCATGGCAGCCTGGATGCCGTAGGCCAGGAAGCAGAGGATGGCCCCAATCCACAGCAGGATGGAGAAGCCCCCGAAAAGCTGGCGACAGAACTTGACCCACTCAGGGGTGGTTGGGGGTGGGGTGAGGGCATTGGGTCCATCCCGAGCCAGAATGTCCTGGGCCCGCTGGTTGGTGAGGCCCTGAGGGAGGCAAGGAGAGGTGTGGGAGCTGAGCTCGCATCTGGAAACAGCCAGGCCCCTCATCACTCCCCACCAGCTCCCTGGCAGCAGAATAATGTCCAGGTGGAGAGAAAAATTCCACCTGGTCAGAAGGGGTAGGGGGCCATCAGGAGAGGCCACACGGAGGAGGTGGCATTTGCAATGGGTGTTGGAGGACTTGAAGGCTGAGTAGGATTTTGGCTGTGGTCCCCCCACCTCTGGTCAGCCTTGGGTTGAGACACATTTTGGTTAGGGCCACAATAATCTCCTCTGGAGGCAGCCTTGATAAGACTCCCTGGAAAGACATCTCAATCGATCTCCACCCCCCACCCCAACTCTCTGCCTTCAGATTCCCCGCTTCACCAAGGATTCAAGAAGAGTCCTACATTACTGACCATGAATGTCACACAGCTTTGGTCACCAACCATCTCTTTCCCCAGAAAGCTTTGCCTGATCCTGTTGCCCTAGCCCCGGGCTGGCTCACATGCCGCCTCTCTGGGTCCCATTGTACCCCAGGCATGATTCTAGAGCTGTACTCACTATATGGCATTGGAATTCTGTTTGCCTTCCTTTCTGCTGCTGGACTTTGAGCTCCTTGAGTGCAGGGGGCACTTCTTATTTCTCTTTCTATCTGTTCCCTCATTTATTTAATAAATGTGTATTGAGCTCCTACTACATGCCAGGCAATATGGTCAGTGCTGGGGATCCAGAGATGGACAAGACCCACAGGTTCCTGCCTCGTACAGCTCATGATCTCGTGAGGTAACACACTATAAATAGACATTACTGCCAGATAGTGAAAAGTGTTACTTAAAAAAATAAAGTAAAGTAAAGGAAGGGGGTGTAGAATTTTCAAAAAGGCAGTCAAGGAAGGCCTACAGGAGGAGGTATGCACCCATTACATTTCTGATGAACGATTATTTTACTTTTCTCAATGATGGGCTTGGCAATGTGACTGTGCCACTAACTATTGATATGGACATGGGAAGCTACTCTCTCTCTGAGTCTCCTTGTTTTAATGAACAGGTCTCCACACGTGGCTTGTTGTAAGGATCAGAGGAAAGTACGTCAAGCATCTATCCCAGCGCTACACGCATAGCAGCGCCTAACGCATTACTCTGATAATAGTCATGGGTTCCCCCACTATTGCATGTATGTCAGTTCCACGAGAGAAGGTGTGTCACTGAAGCTGCTTGGGATACAGCCCTGCCCAGAGGCCCTCCAGGGCCTGGGTTTTAAGGAGTTCTTGCTTCCAGACACTCAGGAAAGGAGTTGTAGACCAGGAAGCAGGGGATCTGTGTTCTAGCTTTGGCCCTGCCACCAACTAGTCCCTTGTCTCTGGGCCTTGGTTTCCTTAACTGTAAAGACAGTTGGCTTTGAGTTTTAAGGCCCCTTCTACCCTGAGGCTGCGTGGTTCTCTCACCTCTTTGGTGCCCTCCCTAGAAGCCCCTTCACTGACCTTGGACAGATCCACTTGGTACTTGCGGCCCAGCTCATCCAAGGACAGCTTGTGGTCATCCTGGAGAAGGGAAAGCAAGTTTGCTTTGGGGAAGGAGGCAGACTGTGTGTGTCTAGAATGCAACTGCGGGCACTGAGAGCACAGCAGTGAGGCAAGGAGCATGGTGGGGTGGGCACGAGCTTCCCTGAGGGGCAGCTGTCCCAGCATGGGAGCCCTTTTCCATGGCCTGGCTGGGGGCTCACCATGGCCACCTCCTTCTTCAGCTCATCCAGCTCCTTCTCTTTCTGTTTTTTCTTGCCGCCCCCATTTTCCGCAGTGGTGGCTGCAGGTGAGTACTCGCGGCCGGCCTGCAAGAGGAAGGGAGAGCCCAGGGAGTCAGGGAGGACGGAGGCTGGAGCCTCTATTCCCACTGGATAGCCTGGGACCCCAGGCATTGGGAGTGGGGGGCCAGTGGATTCAAAGTCAGTGGTCATCCCAGGGGAGGAAAGGGGGTTGCAGGGTGGCGGGGACCCCAGGCCCTCAGTTTGAAAACGATTAGCAGAGCCCCAGGGCTCTACATTTGAACTTCGGGAAAGGCTGAGGGGCTCAGGACTCAGGAGCCCACTCGTAGCTTTTGAGTAGTTGGGCTCATGCTAAGATTTTGTTTGTTGAAAGAACCCTGCTCTTAAAGCAAAGTAAACAAAAACCTTAAAAACCACCATCCTACACTATTTAGAATTGTAGAAGGGACTGGACAGGGCTGGGGGTTCGTTGAGGGAGCAGTACCCTGTAGGGATGTCTTTGTTCCAACACCATGGCTGCTTTACTCAGAGAGGAGTAGAGACAGTTAGGAATGGGGGTGCAGTTAAGAGTCTTTGGGGAGTCAGGGGTCAGGGCAGGGAACTGTCTGGAGGAGGAGGGGAACCACAGGGTCTGGTGGTGGAGTGTGGAAATGGGATGAGCAGGGCTCACGGACTGAGAAATCAGTAGTCGGAGGACAAGTGCGTCCAGGAAATGGGCGCGCAGAGCGTCCTGGGAGCCCTCTCCATCCTGCCGCCGCCTCCCACCAGAATGCAGGATTTGGGGTTGGGGTGAGTCATGGCCTCTTGCTGGCAAAGGTTTCTGGGGGAGTATCCCCAAGCCCCCCTCGCCTCCAGCTGGGAATATAAAGTGACTCCCCAACCCCTTTGGCCATGACACTTTTGGGACTAGGCTGCCGCTGCTTGGGCAGGATAAAAGGTGCTGGGAGGATCATGTGTCTGCAAGTCCTGTCAGCCAAGAAATAAAAGTTGACCTCAGAGCTGAAAAAAAAAAAAAAATTGCGGCTGGGCAAGAGGCAATTCACAGGACTTGAGGCCCCAGAGCACAATGGGGTGAGGAGGGAACTGGGCCCTGTTTGTCTAAAAATATAAGAAATTGTCTCTGAGCGTAGAGAATGGACTTGAGGACACGGGGAGGGGGAAGGGTAAGCTGAGACAAAGTGAGAGAGTAGCATGGACATATATACACTAGCAAACATAAAATAGATAGCTAGTGGGAAGCGGCCGCATAGCACAGGGATATCAGCTCAGTGCTCTGTGACCACCTAGAGGGGTGGGTTAGGGAGGGTGGGAGGGAGGGAGACGCAAGAGGGAAGAGATATGGGGACATATGTCTATGTATAACTGATTCACTTTGTTATAAAGCAGAAACTAACACACCATTGTAAAGCAGTTATACTCCAATAAAGATGATAAAAAAAAAGAGAGAAATTGTCGCTGAGAATAAATCTAAAACTGAAAACGCATGGAACTCTTAGGTCCAGACACTCCTGGGTCCTTTAGTGAAGTCAGGTGAACATTTTAACAGGAGTCTTGTGAGACTACCATTTCCCCCTCCTCTTACGGGCCTGTGGTCTCCTCGCAGCCACCAGGCTTCCAGGGTCTCACAGGGGCCTTCTGGCGGAGAGGGTGGGGAATTTATCCCTCCAAGGGGTCTTGGGTGATAGGATAGGAAGTGGCTGGGGAGGCCTGGGGTGGCGTGACAAGTGCCTTCTCGCCCCCTCTACCTCCCCAGGCTCCTCTCCTCCCACCTCCCTCGGGATGTTGTGTCCTTGTCACAGAGGCACTGCTCAGTTCCTGTCCTGTGCCTCCACTTTTCCACTGGACCCTAAGGGCCATGCCAGGGTTTCACGAATGAGCTTCTCTATACTATGATGAAATTCTTTTTTTGTGTGTTTTTTACTGTAAAGAGGGAACACCTGGGTGGGATCTACAGTCAAGGTGCTTGCCCTTTTTTTTTTTTTGCAGGATCATTCATTTTTTAAAAACGGACTTTTTCTTTCAGAGCAGTTTTAGGTTCACAGCAAAAGTGAGCAAAAATTACAGGCTCCCATATACCTCCTACCCGCCCCTGCACGGCCTCCCCATCATCAACATCTGGCACCAGAGTGGTACATTTGTTACAATGGATGAACCTACGTTGACACATCATTATCTCTCAAAGTCCACAGTTTACATTAGGGTTCATTCTTGGGGTTGCACATTCTGTGGATTTGGATGAATGCATAATAACATATATCCATTATTATAGTATACAGAGTAGTTTCACTGCCCTAAAAATCCACTGTGCTTGGGGATGATACATTTTTTTTCCATCAAAGAGGAGCCATCCAAGGAATGTGGCAGCTGCCCTGATCACAAGAGATCACGAATCTAGCACCTGGAGATACAGAAGTCTGACCAGTGAAATCAGGAACTGGAGTGGGGGAGATGCGGAGAGAGGTGGACACCGTTATCACCCAGACACTAATGATCTAGAAGGATAGGAACTCTTTGCAGGCTGTGTTGCTCAGAAGTGCTCTTCTTAGCAAAGGTGATCAGTAAATCTTGCATTTGTTTCCATGTGAAGCATCTATGGATCAAGGCTATTTTTGGCTTCCTGAGGGCTGATCTTCCTGGGGAGACTGCAGCAGCCCAACAGTAGGAGTGGGGAAGGGCTGTGAGTAGTGTTACCTCTCACTTCCCCAGGTGACTCAGGGGGGCTCATTTAATTGAATGGATTGAAACGTCCTGGATTCACAAATCTAATGCTTTGGATTCTGTCCTTGGTGGGACAGCACTGAGAAATGGATGAAAAGCAGCGAAGAGACAAGAGGCCAGAGTCTGGGGTGGATAAGCTTCAGTGCGACCCTCCATAGCTCCTGGGGCAGGAACAGGGTCTGGGCATTCACAGAGGAGGGGGCTGTGCCTGGGGGCCAAGGAGCAGAGCCCGGAGAATTTCTGTACATACAGGCATGAAGTTAAAGTTCATGAAAATTAGAATCAAAGGCATGGTTTAAAAAATTTCCCAGCCCACATATGTATGTCTGGCATGTACAGATGGTGGCTAAGCAAAGAAGTTCTCGGCAGCAGCCCCTTTCCCTAAGTGCCCATCCTGCTTTCCTGCAGGCAGGCACAGAGCTGGGGACACACTGCCCCGTCCCCCCTCCTGTCCTGGCAGGGATCTCAGGCTCTGCAGCCAGGAGCCTGCGGAGATTCGGGGCCAGCGGGATGCCCAGGCAGGAAAGAAAGAGAGGAAGCAGGACCACTGCCCTCCCCTCCTCCCTCCCCCGTCCACAAGTCCACAAGTCCCCCTCTCTGGGCCTTGAGTGCTGAAGGAGAACAGAGAGTTCTTTCTGAGAAAGCCCAGGGCTGGGACAGAGTCAGGGGCAGCTGGAAATCAGCCAACCTTCCCCCCCACCGCTGCCCTTCGGTGGCAGCTGGAGCAGGCTGGGCTCCCTCCCACCGGGGTTGTCCCTTCCCCCAACTCCCATGCTGCCCTTCACAGTCACAGGGTGATGAGGTGACAGTGAGCCCTTGCTCTGCAGGGAAAAGGGGGATTTGGATGGGGGGGTGCCTTCCCTCTTCAGGGGTCTCCTGGCTGGGTGAACTCCAAGCTCCCCCCTTAAGTCCCCCCACTCTCCCCAGCCTCAGTCTGGATAGAACCAGACCTGCTCTCTGACTCGCTACTGGGAGTACATGGGAAGGGAATTCAGGGATGCTGGGGGAGAAGCACAGAACCCTGAGGAAGTCAAGGTCAAATCACTTCTCAAGCAGGACCTCTTGAGCTGGGTCCACCCTGCGCTAAGGTGAAGGAGGGGAGAGGTTCGAGGTCCTGCGCCTCAGCTGGGGACTCCCGTTCCCTGGGGGAACAAAAGATGTGAAGGTGCAGCTGAAGGTCCCCAGACAGTATCTTCCCATGGTTGTGAGCTCTTCCTCTGTGAAGCCCACACGTCAGACACAGCTCCTCACAGACCTCACGCGCCCTCACACCGTGACATCTATGCTCACTCATACTTGAAGGTCTGCACGTTTGCAAATTTGTCTGCTGAGACACAAACACAGGTGCTCACCCATGAATGTCTGTATCAACTGCAGCCTATGGAGAACACATGAAAACACACACACACACACACACACACTCACACACACACACACACACTCACACACCAGTTCTATTTATAGCTCCCACCCTAGCTCAGGAACCCTGGTGTCCAAGCTCCGAGTTTTCTCAGCTGCTAAACTCAGTGTGATACCATGTCCTTGCCTGACCCCCCTGGGCCCAAAGAGCCCTACAGCTCCCCACAGGCACCTTCTTTCCTCAGCACCCTCCCTGTTGCTCCCCAGGCCCTTCCCCTCCCTGCTTTCTTCTGCCAGCATTCCACAAAAGGAAAGCCGCCAGGCACGCAGGATGTAAAGGGATTGGGTCACTTTTCTCCATATGGAAATTTCATTTCCAAGTATTCAAAGCCCTGGCCCTGTCCCCCACCCCCCTTCCCTGGTAGTTGTTAATCTTCCCCTTGGCATACCCAGTGCTGCAGAATGCCACAGGCTGGGGTGGACTGAGGGGGGTGCCTGCGGCTCTCACCAGCCTCTGGGAAAGTCCTCAAAGCACATGGTTTGCAGCCAGAGGACAATGCTGCCCGGGACTTCCGGGGGCGCTGGACGGGGCGGGGGGGGGGGCGGCTGGGGGCATATCACTCTTCCGCCCAGCTATCCCTGGAGCTCAGGGCCCCTGGAGCTGGTGTCCGGAACTGCTTGGTGACTCTGGAGTGGACGGCCCCTGCCCCTCTCTCCAGCCTCAGTTTGGACCCCCATCCTCTCAGGCTGGGACTCCCAGAGGAATGGATACTTTCAGAGGGTGGCGAAGGTGGGGAGGATTAACAGTACCAAATGTCCCTTCAGCTGGGAGGCTGGGAGATGCGGTGAGAGAGGAGGAACCGTGGAGATGTGGCTGGAGGAGCAGGGATGGAGATGAGGGAGGGGGTGGAGGGAGGGCCGGAGGGGATGCGAGTGGTGGGCTGCGGGGCTCGTGCTGGGGCTGCTGGTGGAGAGGACAGAGCTTGTGCAGCTGAGCGCTATGGGTCTGTGCCGTGGGGCTGTGCACACAGTCGTAGCTGGGACACTGTCAGTTCCAGGTTCAAACCAGCCCACTGCTCCTCCCGCCGTATCCCATCTCCACCTCATCCTTTCCCTCCAGCCTCCCTCACTGTCCAGAGAGCCCTACTGCTCCCCCCAGAGAGGCCCCTGCTCTTTGGGAATACTCACCCCACGGCCCATCTTGGGGCAGAGTGGCTGAGGGATCTAGATGGGGGAGGTCACCGGGAGGATCCCAAGCTCACACCACCAGCCTGGGGTGGCCAGAGACCCCAGCAGACAGGCAGACAGTGAGCAACAGGGTAGCTTTAAATAGGTCCCTCTCCCCCTCCCCCCCCTTCCCCTTCTCGGGAAAGAAATGTTTGTTGAAACAGGATCTCTGAGGACTCCTCCCCTCCCGCCCCTTAAGCAACTGGCCTGTGGAAGGTCCGTTTGTCCCGCTGAGTGCCCCCCCTGGGCTCCCCTCACCCTCCAAGCCCTGGCCTGGGGCCACCACTGCTGAGAGCAGGGAGAGGCTGTGCTGGGCTGGGAACATGCCCCTTAGGGACAGGCCGAGGGGGGAGCAGTCCCCTCAGCATCCCAGAGGCCAGATGCCATGAGATCTGACCCGTCTTCTTGTTTTCCTGATGGGGAAACTGAGGCTCAGGGAGATTGAACTATTGAGCTGATAAAACAGAGTCAGAATCTGGGTCTCCTGAGTCTACATCCAATCTCCCAGAGGAAGAAGCAGAGACTGTTCCTTCCAACTGTAGAGGTGGTGGGGATACCGAAGCCAGGAAAAGGTAGTGTTGGAACCCCAGGCCAGCCCTTGTGTATGAAGGGGGCCCCGGTGAGAGTCAAAGGCAGTTCAAGGAGCAGCACGTAGTCTGCTTGGAGATGGAGGGGAGAGGGTCTCCCAAGCCCTCCAGATGTAGCCTTTCCAAAGTTTGAGAATCAAGACTCCTGGGGCCTGGGAGGTGGCTGGCGGAGGGACTGGCTGGGCACAGAGGAGACAGCCCAGCAGGCTTCCCAGATAATATCTCTGGGTTTCGTTCACCTTTGTTACAAGCAGGACACGCCACTCCCTTAGTTGAGGAGCTCTAGGCTGAAATTATGCCTGGGGTTTGTGGGTGCGTGGGGAGAAGCCCCAAAAGAGGCAAATTCAGAGCTTCTAAGAGATACATGGAGATCAACAAGTACCAGACCTGTGAACTAGAAAGGAGGGCTACAAGCTTCCTTCTTCTGGTGGGGAAGGGAAGGCAAGTCTGCAGCTGGCAGGCTGGAGGGTAGGAGACAAGGGGCCGCTCTTCAGGGAAGCATGGGAGAAACTGAGGAAGTGCCTGGGGAGAGAGGTGGGCCCTCACCTCTGGCAGGAAGGGGGTCTGGAACCTGACACCAGCCGGAAACAGTGGTAGAGGAGATGGCTAGGAAAGGACCCTCTGGTCTAGAGGTGGTGTTGCTGCTTGTTAAAAGAACGAAAGAATGGGGGCAAAGGGAGGAAGCAGGGAACCAGAAGGGGCAGAGAGTGAAGAAAAAATCCTGTGCCTGCTTTCTCGGGGGAGCAGTCAGCAGACAGGGTTATCCTGGTGGAGGGAAGCCAGCCGATAGGGGGCAGGTCTGAGCCCTGGCTGGGAAGCTTGAAAGGAAGTTAGGAGAGGAGGGTGGGCTTGGGGCCCTTGGGCCAGAGGCCTGAGGTTTCTGCTGGCTGGGCTGGTCCCTCTCTGACCCCAGAGGGAACTCCCCACAGAGGGATTATCAACCTCTCAGCAAGTCCACTCTCAGGACACAAGGCTCTGAACTCCCCAAATAACTGGCCCCCTCCAGGCCTGCAGTCGGGATTTTCCATTACAGGGATCCGGTAGGTCACACCCTGCATCTGTCCTCCTCCTCCTCCTGGGTTGCAGCAGGAAGGGTGGGTGGAATGGGGTAGACACCTTCTCCACATGGGCCCCTCGACTGACCTTGAATTTGGACCTGGGGAGAACAGGTAGTGGGAGGAAACAACGAGGAGAAAACAGATGCCAGTTCAAGCCCAAGTGTGTAGAGGGGAGAGCGAGAGAGGTAGCTGAAGGTGTAACGAGAAGGCTGGTGGTTAGACGTCAGGAGAGACTGCCTGAAGAATTCAGGGGAAGAGTGACCCATGTGTGGCGGGGGCTCCGCACAGAGGGCAGCCTTGCCCTGGGGTAGGGGTGGATGAGAGATGACTTGGGATTTAGGAAACACCTGTTCCTCGGTTCCTAAGTTGAAGTGTTTGGGTTATCTTCTGCCTTGCCCTCTGCAGGACACAAGATGAGATAGAACACGGCCCCCGGAACTTGAGGGTCTGGAGGCTTCTGGCACTGGCCTCTCCTAGTTTTCACTCCCCACCCTCACCCCCCTGGCACCTCCCACTACTGCCCAGTCTTTCCAAGGCCCTGGCTCTGGTCCCCCTAGCCAGGCCCAACAGTGGAAGGGACTGTGCCCTTCCTCTGCCCACACAGCCTAGTGGGGGGTCCCTGCCTCGCCCTGCATTTGGGCTAGTGTGCAGCTCCAAGGGCACTGGTGCATGCACATCTGGGGCTCGGACAAAGGAAAGGGTGGACAGGACACCTGGGGCCCATTCCTCACCCATGTCGTGCGTCCCTGACCACCCTCCCTGCCCGGGACATTGTGGAGGCTCTGGGAGGCTACCTCCTCCTCCACAGTGGACCTCAGACTCCAGGACATCAGCCAGTGTAGACATCACCTGGTCCTTTGATCTGGGGGGCCTGGTCGGGCTCCTGCTTCCTTTGAACACAGCCGGTGGTGCCAGCTTGGATCAAAGCCCTTGGGGTAAGAAGAGCAAAGCAGAGAGTGAGAAAGACTTAAAAGTAGGAGGTGGAAAGGCCAGGGGGACTGGGCTGGGGGGTGGGTTTGAGAGAAAGTCATAGATCAGATAGGGGGTCCACAAAGGGCAGGGTGGCCAGTTGTGAATCAGGTGTTTGGTTGGTATGGGAGGATCTGGGAGGGAGGTGTGTGTGTGTGTGTGTGTGTGTGTGTGTGTGTGTGTGAGAGAGAGAGAGAGGGAGAGAGAGAGACAGAGACAGAGACAGAGAGAGACCGAGAGAGGGTCGGAGAGAGGCAGAGGAGGGCATATTCTGGCGTGTGTGTGTGTGTGTGCATGCGCATGCACCTGTGTGCTTGTCATTGACTGAGGGGGGCGTGACTGTGTGGGGTCCTGTGTGTGGGGAAGAGACCATGGGAAGGAACTAAGGTAACTCCAGAGGGGGATGTGTGGTCAGTGTAGTAAAAATCAGTTCTTTGTGTACCAGTGCATGTCAGTACCCCGGTGTGTGTGTGCGTGTGTGCGTGCGTGCATGCGTGCGTGTGCACGTGCGGCCGGTGGGGAGGACGTGTGGAGCCGGGTGGGTGTACGTGAGAGGCCATGGGAGAATGTGTATGTGCACAGGGAGGGGGTGGGGATGCCGCTCAGCTGCAGATGGGCTTTCAAGGTCTCCAAGAAACAGTTTTGTTTCCTAAGTGACTGGTCTCCTGGGGCCTCCAGCCCAGACTTGAAGGTTGTTTCAAGATCATGAAAGAGAGCGAGGGAGGGAGAATGGGAGGGAAGGAAGCACTGCCGCCCCTCTGGCCCTCTGCCTGCCCCTCACCCCACTTCTCTGCCCCAGTCCCCGATTGGGGCCCAGCTCCCCGGTCTTGCTCTGGCTCTTCCTCCTTTCCCGCTGCCAGCCCGCTCTGGGCGGCCTCGCTTCTCCCCACTGTCATTCCCTCTGAATCCCTTTTCCCTTTCTCCTTCCGGGCCTGTGGTCTTGTCACCACTGCCAGGCCCCCAGGGCCTTCTGGGGGAGTGAGTGGAAAAGCGTCTCCTTCCATGAGGAGGCTGTCTTGAGGTGCTATGGGGAGCCTGGGAAGGCCTGGAGTGGCCATGACACGTGTCCCAGAAAAGGTGCCTCTTCCTCCCTCTTCCTCTCCAGCCCTCTCTCCTTGTACTTCCCACAGGTTGCAGTGACCCAGTGGTGGGCAGAGTGGATGTCCAGGTCCTGCTGCTGCCTCAGTTTCACCACTGGACCGCAAGGACCATGTTGGATTTTCTCTCTCACTTGCTCTCCCCCGCTTTACATCTGCGCCTGTTTTCTTTCTGGTCTTCCTTTTCAATCTACACAAAATGTGTTCTAAAAACCTCTTCCTCTGTCTCTCCTTGTTTCTGTCATCTTTAATTTTTTCTCCAGATTATTCTTATTATCTTTTTTATTGTTAAAACCACACTATAAAGAGTTCAGGGGTGTGGGCCTAGAGAAATGGGAGGTTGGTGTTTTGTTGTACTTTAGTTTCCTGTGGCTGGTATGAAGACTTATGTTTGTATGTCAATGGTAATTATCTGGTAGAGAAGGAGAAACTGATAATTCAGAAGAGACAGAGATAAATTCAGGAATTAAGTCCTTCCGAGTAAGGATAGAATCCAAAGCACAAAAGGAAGTCCCGGGTTACATGTCTGATTGTAACAAGGAAACAAAAATAACTAAGTGTCAAGGAAACAAAAAAAACTAAGTGTCTCTCTTCCTTTGGATTCAATGTAAAATTATGCTTCCTGATTGAATTTAATTTTTTCACGAAGTTTGTCGTATTAAAGTAACTAAACAAGGAGACCATTAGATTGAGGTGGCAGCCTATGTAAGCAAACCAAAATCCAAACCCAAACATGTAAATGCCTCAAGATCATGAAATCAAAATGCTAAGGACAACCAATTCTAGGCTTTAAACTACGGTCATTAAATAATTTCCTTCCTCTTCCTCCACAGCGTCTTTATGTAAGTCTTTCTCCTAGCTTCTTTTAGCAAAACACTCCTAACCACTTCCAATTTGGTGGATTGGAATGGATTTTTGCTCAAATAAACTCTTGAAATTAAAAAAAAAAAAAAAAGAAAAGAATTCAGAAAATAGAGAAAAGGGCACCCAGAAGAATTTTCCTCCATCTCTCTGCCTCTGCTCCATGCCCACCTCTTTTGGCCCTCCTTACTGGTCTCTGGGTTTGGTTAGCTCCATGCTTGTGTCCTAGACACACAGTGGAAGTCCGGGGGAGGAAAAGGAAAGGACCTGGGTGTGGCCCAGGGGGAGCGTGTCAATCCTACTCCTTGAGCACGATGGCCCAGAGCTGCTCCGTGGCTGTCTTCCCACTGTCCTACCTGCGGCCCACACCACGGTCCAATGCAAAAGGCACATGTCTGCAAGACAGGCCGGCGAGGTTGGTCTCAGTGGGAGCACTCATGTGGCCTTGGGCAAGAGGCATCCCCACTCTGGCTTTGCTTCTTCATCTGAATAATGAGGAGTAGAGCTAGAAAATCTCTGAGGTCCTTTTGCAGCTCTGATGATCCCCAAATTTCAGGCTACTTTTTCCTCAGCTCATGGCTCAGCTCAGGTAAACGGGAAAATTTACCTGTGGTTCTATCACCAACCACCCGTTGGAGACCAGGGTTCAGAAGGAGATATAAGGGGGCAGGCACTCCTATTTGTTTATTAGTGTGACCCCAGAAGTGGGTCTGATCCCTTCAACTCTTGGCATAGAAGCAAGGAAGGGCTCAGGGTTTGGGCAAAGACTACCCTAGTTTCTTACAGAGAGCCTGTGTGAGAGGGGGAAGGGTCTGGCTGTCTTTTGGGGAGAAGGGCAGGGCTAGGAGTGAGGTTGGAGAATCTTGACATTTCTTGGCTGGCATTTGATCCACAAACAACAGATGAGTCTGTTTCCAGAGATTCTTCAGGCTGGGAAAAGTCTGTTAGGGGTAATGGGGAGGATGGGGTTAACGGGCCCCGCTGAGTGTGAGGGGCAGGGGTCACAGCTGGGCCCTCTAGGGTTCCTGTTTGCCTTTGATTCCATCTGGGCAGGGAGGGAGCGGCCCCCAGCCCCCTGAGGCAGGTTTGCTTTGGCCTGAGATCTGACCCAGCCACCGGCCCAGAGCTCCCCGCCTCCCTGCTCCCCCTATCAAGAGGCAGCCTGGTTCCCCCTTAGCCTCCTCCTTTCTACCTCCGTCTTCCCTAACCAGGCACCCTCCACTTGGCCCAGAATACAGCTCTGCTTGTCTGCCTGTCCCCTTTGGCGTTCCAGACACCCGGCTGGGACAGGATGCCCTGCAAACATCTGGCACACAGGGCCGAAATCTTGCGCCACACAGCGAGCTCTCCTTGGGACCTTGGGGAGCTCGGCCTCCACTGTGCCTCGGTTTCTCTGCAAGTCCAGGATCCTTTCACTCTTGTGCTCCTGTCTGGATGTTCTCAGCCTTGTCCCTTGGGGAACCCGAGTGCCCCCACGGATGATTCAGTCAATGATGTGGGCTCACGGTCAGTCCACTGCATCCTTCAGACTTTCTCCCAGTATTTCTGGAGCACTTATCGTGTGCCAGGTTCTGTGCAAGGTACTGGAGAGACTGTTACAATCAAGGCAAATAAGGTTCCCACCCTCATGGTCCTGTTGTCAGAATCTCATGGCCTTTAGTCACCAAATCCCTCTACCCCATCCCTTGATCTGGTCTTTCCAAGGGCAGCTCTGAGCCCTTGGTGATGCCTCATTTCCTCTAGCTCCCCTCACTTTTTTTTTTTTTGCGGTACGCGGGCCTCTCACTGCTGTGGCCTCTCCCGTTGTGGAGCACAGGCTCCGTACACGCAGGCTCAGTGGCCATGGCTCACGGGCCCAGCGGCTCCGCGGCATGTGGAATCTTCCCGGACCGGGGCACGAACCTGTGTCCCCTGCATCGGCAGGCGGACTCTCAACCACTGTGCCACCAGGGAAGCCCTCCCCCTCACTTCTTTACTTTTATTTATGCTAAGTGAGATTGGGTGGGTCTGGGTTCTGCTTCCCACCTGGGCGATTCTCCCATCCCAAAGATGCAGGACCAAAGGCTGGGCCATGGAGCACTAGACATCACCCTGGACTGGACCAGAGGGAGAGCAGAAGCTTGCCAGATAGGACTCAGTCCACCATGAACTAGACGTGTGAACCTGAATAAGTCCTTTTCCTCCCATCAATAGAGTGAGGGGGTGTACTGGGTAGTATACAGCTCACCTCTAGCTGTATACTAATAACCCATGCCTGGACCTCACCCCAGGGATCACGTTTTAGCTGGTCTGAGGTGGGGGACTCAGCCATCAGTAACTTTTAAAAGCTCCCAGATGATTCAATGTGCAATCAGAGTTGGAACCAATCATGTCTAAGAGCTCTAGCTCATCAGAGCTAACAGTTAATGAGGCACCGTGCTAAGCACTTTAGCACTTCCCATGAGTTACTTCATTTAATTCTCATAACAACTCTTTGATGGATGGGGAAACTGAGACACTCCCAAGATGCTTACCCAAGTAAGGCAGCTGGGATTCAAACCCAAGCAGTTTGGTTCTAGAACCTGCACATATAACTTCTGGGTTATAAGGATGCAGAGAAGGAGCTGCTCTATCCCCAGGAGCACACGTGCAGAATCCTCCAGGCTGCAATGGCGAGAGAGAGGAATGCCCCAGAAGATACAGGGAAGGAACAGTACAGCTGGCTGCTGACTGCACACTGTTGTGTTTAGAGGGTGATGGGAGCTCAGAGAAGGAAGAGATGGTTCTCAGCTGGAAGAATTAGGAGGCCTGCAGGGAGGAGGTGGCATTCTAGTTGGGTCTTGATGGATAGGTAGGATCCCGCTCTGGCTCAGAGAACCAGCGAGAGCGTGTTCTGGGTAGAGGAAACACAATGGGCACAGGCACAGAAGCCTGAAGCACCCAGTGCGCAAAGAAACAAGGGAGCTGATACCGGGAATGGGTGTGGGAGCCGTTTCATGGGGGGACCTTGAACACCAGACTAAGTGCCATTCTAAACGCCAGTGTTTCCTAAAAGGCTCTGATGATAATAATCACTTCGGGGGCTTATTGCAAATACAGGAGAGCAAGCCCATCTATTAGAAATTCCAATCCAGAAGGGCAGGGGTGGAGAGTGGGAATTTGTATTTTTACCGCCAAGCAACTTTGAAAAATATTGTTGTAAGCAACATGGAGCCACTTCAGATTTTTGAGCAGGGGAGTGATGCTCTCGGAAGGTTCACTGATTGCAAGGGGTGTGTGTACATGGACCGAGGTGTTGGGCTGGAAGGGAGAGACAGGTAGGAGGTTATGGCAAAAATTTAGCCAAGAGGTGACAAGGGTCTGGAGCAAGAGAGTGGCCATGGCAATGAGGAGAAAGGGATTTTGGGAGGTAGAATTTCAGGATTTGGCAATTGATTGTACGTCAGGATGAGAGAGGAAGGCGCTGGAGACGAGGGAGGATGCTGGTGCAGAGTGAATTAAGAGAAGGGTATGGAAGAAAGGAGGTTGTGTGAGAGAGAAGCCACACATTCGCCCCGGGGCATATTCAGTTTGAGATGTTACTGGCAGGGTCTCCAGGTGGCACTGGAACTTGGAAGAGAGGGCAGGCTGTGGAAGTCACCTGCACAGAGGTGGTCACTGAACCAGGAGCACCAACTATCTTGGACAGAACCTTGGGTAACACCCGGTGTAGAGAAGGAGGAGCCAGAAGATGCAGAAGTAGACGAGCCAGAGAGATGGGGGAACTGGACCAAGTAGGAGGCCTGGAAACCGAAAGAGGATAAAGTTTTAAGGGGCAAGGAACTAACAGCTTCAGATGCTACAGGAGGCCAAGGGGAAATGAAAGCTGCTCACTTTTGGGGGGAACTCAGAAGTTACTGGTGTGACCTTTGAGAAAACCATTTCCATAGAGGGTGGAGTTAGGAGATAAAATTGTGAAGGGATAAGGAGTGTATGGAAACTGAAGCAGGCGTGGAGGTTACCCTCTTCCAAGAGGAATACAGGAAGTGGAGGGAAAAAGACAGTGGGAGACAGAGAGCAGAGGGGGTGGGAACCAGGGGACAGACATGGCTCACTTAGAAGAATCTCCCCGCCTCTATTTGCTGCAGGTCCTCCTCCGCCATGCACCCTAGCTTTGATCATAGCCAGGCACCGTGATATCTATATTCTCATTTTATCTTCACAATAGTCCTCAAAACACCTAAAGTCAACACTGTACTAATTCTCATATTCCACACGGTGAAACCAAGGCTAGAGGAAGTCAGTAACAGGATGGAGGCAACACAGCCAGTAAAACTAGGTTCAGCCAGACCTATGCTGTCTGATTCTGGAATCTCAGCCACAAAGTTTTTTTTGTTTGTTTTTTTTGTTTTTTAATAAATTTATTTATTTATTTTTGGCTGCATTAGGTCTTTTTTGCTGCACATGGGCTTCTCTAGTTACAGAGTGCGGTCTTCTCATCGCGGTGGCTTCTCGTCGTGGAGCATGGGCTCTAGGCACGTGGGCTTCAGTAGTTGTGGCACAAGGGCTCAGTAGTTGCGGCTCGCAGGCTCTAGAGCTCAGGCTCAGTAGTTGCGGCGCACAGGCTTAGTTGCTCTGCCGCATGTGGGATCTTCCCGGACCAGGGCTCGAACCCGTGTCCCCTGCATTGGCAGGCGGATTCTTAACCACTGTGCCACCAGAGAAGTCCAGCCCCAAAGGTTTTTTTTTTGCGGTACGCGGGCCTCTCCCGTTGCGGAGCACAGGCTCCGGACACGCAGTCTCAACGGCCATGGCTCACGGGCTCAGCCGCTCCACGGCACGTGGGATCTTCCCAGACCGGGGCACGAACCCGTGTCCCCTGCATCGGCAGGCAGACTCTCAACCACCATGCCACCAGGGAAGCCCCCAGAGTTTTTGACTAAGATGAGAACACAGAAGTTTTACTTCATATGCCTGAGCTCCTAAAGCTAACCAGCTTCATCCCCCAACATGGGGGTCTGCTCTGTCTAGTCACCTGCCCCCAGGGACATCTAGTTCAGAAGCTGGCATCCTCAGCACCAGCGCTCGGTGCCTCAGTGCCCTCTGGAGCAGGCAGTCCTGCCCACCTGGATTCCCATCACCCTGTCCTGCCAGCTGGCTGGACCCGCACCCTTGTCGTTCCCCCAGACACTGGCTCTTCGGGATTGCCGTTTGTCCTATGCAGAAGCTGCATGGCAACGTAATCAGGAACTACTGTGGAGTCGGAATGCCTGCATAAGAAACCCTAATCTACCACTCATTGGACAAAAGTTTAGCTTCTCTGAGCTTCAATTTCCTTATCAGCTCTAATTCACAGGGTTATTTTGAGAACTCAGATGCTCGATGCATGTCCGCTACTATATTTTCTGCCCTTGCTGTTCCATGTCCTGGTCTTGGGATCGCAGTTTCTTCCTTAGGTGAGTACAGTCTCCAGCACACTTCCTCCCCAGAGGACAGAGCTCGGCCCTTCCCAGGCTGCCCAGGAAGCCAGGCTGGGTTGTCTGCTGAGGGATGGAAGGTTAGGGCTCTGAAATAAGAGGAGAAGCTTTCTGTCAGCTGTGGATCGTCTGTTTGTCTGTGGAGTTGTCAGACAAACTCCAGAGGGGGCAACAGTGCCCACCGTGGAGGCGATCTGGCCACGAGAGAAAGGACCCAGCTTCCCTCTCTCTCCGTCACCCATTTGCTCCCTCGCTTCCTCAGTTGCTTGGCACTTATCTGTGGCGCTTCTCCTTGTCAGGCGCTGCGCTAGGCATGGGGGCAGAGACAAGAAGAGCCAACGGTGGCCTTGAGCGGCTCGCAGCCAGGATGGAGAGGCAAATATAAACCAGGCTTGGGACAACAATGCAGAGTGGAAAACGCCATCACAGGGCTGAGGACAGGTGCTGTGGGAGCAGGGGAGGGCACGTGAGCATCAGGACCCCAGGCCCGCTCCACCCCCACCCCCACCCCCACCCCCACCCCCACCCCCACCCCCACCCCCACCCCCACCCCCACCCCCACCCCCACCCCCACCCCCACCCCCACCCCCACCCCCACCCCCACCCCCACCCCCACCCCCACCCCCACCCCCACCCCCACCCCCACCCCCACCCCCACCCCCACCCCCACCCCCACCCCGGGCGAGCTCCTTCACCCTCACCATCCACTCTGTTTCTTTGTTTTTGTAGTCTTTATTTTTGGCTTTGTTTTCCCTTCTCTTTTCCAACAGAGAGCCTTTGGAAAAATTCCACCCTTGTTTCAGTTGGACTAGGGAAAAGGGCATTTGTCTACTCTTTGTCCAGGAGAACCAAGGGGTGCCAGGTTCCTGGAGAGTCCAGGTGTGGACAGTGGGGTGCCGGGGCTGCGGGGAGGGAGGCTTGGAGAGCACGCAGCACCGGGGCAGGGGATGGTGACAAGCAGGGACTGCATGCTCCCAGACCCTCTTCCCAGAGCTTGCCTCATATCCCCCGTCCTCTGTCCTGATTGGAGGGGAGAGTTAAGGCCCCCGTCCATCTCAGAGAGCCCTGTGGACCCCGCTTTCAGTCCTCTTTCCCCACCCAGGGTGCTTAGAAGGGCTGGGGCCCCAGAGGTAGAAGTGAGCCTTTGATATCGGCAGCTCTAGAGGGCTGTGTATGTGTGCGTGTGTGCACGCGTGTGAAATTCCTCTCGCCCATTTCTCCCCCCACCCCACCCTCCATACCCCCCCCCACACACACACTCCTCTTCTTGATTCCTCTTTTCCTGAGCCTCAGCACTGCATTCATTCATCGAACAAATATTTATTAAACACCCATTATGTGCCAGGAGCTGGAGATACACTCGTGGGAAAAGACTGTTATTTCAAAAGGTTGCATAGACACCAGGAGTGCGTGCGTGCGTGCGTGTGTGTGTGTGTGCGTGCGTGCACATGTGCGTATATGAGCAAGTGTGTGAGGGTGACGGTAGCAGGAGGGAGAAGAATGTTAGCAGCTTAAGTTCAGGAGACAAACGGCTTGCACTTGCATCCGGATGCTACCACGTGCTAGCCTGGCGGCCTTGGGTAGGGGATATACCCTCTCCAGGCCTCCTGCTCCCATCTGCAAAACAGGTGGCAACAGGACTCAGCCCTCGTAGTTGTTGTGAGGACCGGGCTGAGGAAGGGAGTGCGTGTGCGCAGGGTGCGCAGAGCGGTGCCTGGCGCACAGCAGGTGTTCAGGAAGCATTAGCAATCGCCGGTGCTTCCCCCTCACCTTGCTCAGAGCTGGGTGTAGGCAAACTTGGAACGACCTGTTCTCCAAACCTGTCTCCCGCTCACTGACTCAGAGGCAGTCACCAGGCGCTTACCACCTCCTGCCCCCGGAGGCTTATCTACAACACGCAGCCCACAGACCTCTGTCTAGCCATACCGCTGCCATCTTCTGCCCACTGCCCCACCCCAGCTGCTTGTGATGGGGAAGAAGTGACGTCACACAATGGGAGCTGCCTCAGCCCCATTGCCACTCTCCAGACATATAGGTCTGCACCCACAGCTCCCTCTCAGCTGGCTGGGAATGGAGGAGAGAGATGCGGGAGCACCTGCGGTGGAGCCCAGGCACCCAGCCTTATGGGACCAGGGACCAAAGGACTTGTGGGGGGGGAGGGGCTTCCAGCGGAGAGGGATCCATCCGCAGCCTTCCAAAGTGGGCGGCGGCTGGCACTAATCCTGGCTTTAGAAATGGCAGGGCTTCCTCCGGAGTCAGGGCTAGGCCAGCAATGGCGTTGTGGGTTCTCTGTTCTTTTTCTTTTTCTTCTTCGTCTTCTCCTCTTTTCGGCCACGCCACGTGGCATGCAGGATCTTAGTTTCCTGACCAGGGACCAAACCTGCACCCCCTGCAGTGGAAGCTCGGCGTCTTCAACACTGTACCGCCTGGGAAGTCCGTGGTTTCCCTGCTCCTGAAGAGCTGTGCCGCCCCCTTGGCATAGGGTTTGAGAACTGGGGGAGGAGTGTGGGCTCAGCCAGGGCTAGAGGAGGGTTCAGGGAGTAGATACACACACACACACACACACACACACACGATCCCCCCATGAGGGTGCAGATGCCTGGCTAGGAAGGAAGGAGGGAGAAGGTCTGGTGTGAACGTGTGTGGGTGTGGGAGGTAGCTTTGTGGTTGTGTGAGTGGTTCTGGGTGTGCACGCTGCCTGTGTGCTTCTCTTTTGGTGCAGCCAGGTCCCTGTGTCCGCATCTCTGTTTCAGTGTGTCTCTGCATGAGTTGGATGTCAGGGTAAAGGGAGGTTTTTTGCTCCATCTCTGTCTTGTCTCTTTACTTGAGCCTCTCAGCAAGTCAGCAGAGAGAATTTTCCCTTTGGGGAGGGTGGGAAAATATGGCTCATCGGGGCAGTATGGGTCAAGGCTTTCATAAACACACACAAATCAAGGACATTCTTGTGTGTGATCCTTAGCTCCCACTAAACTGGGATTTATATACATTTAAGAGAAAGAAAGCCGAGGACTGCAAGTGTGTTTGTGGCTCTTCTGTATGTCTACTGTCTGGTGGGTATGTGTGCTCGCTTCTTGGATGTGTTTGTCACTCTGTCCCCAAGGCACTGTCCATATCCATAGAGGGGTGTGTGTCTGCACACACATGCTGGTCCACATTTGCCTCTAAGAAGCCGTTTAACAGAAGAAGCACCAGCTCCTCACTCAGACAACCCGAGGTTCAAATCTGAGTTTGGACAGTAACTAATCCATTAACTTTGGACACGTTCCTAAACTCCCGTAAGCCTCAGTCTCCCCACAGGGGTGATAATAGCACTCACCTCACGAGGTGCTGGGAGGATTAAATGAGATCATGTTACACACCTGGCACAGGTGAGAATATGTCAACAGCCCCATCTGTGAATGTGCCTCTCTGAGAAAAATGTCTCCACGGTTGTGACTCGTAAAGTGTGACATCTCAGCCAGGTTATCCATTCCTTTAGGGCACAGCGTGGATCTTATCTTTAAGGACTCAGGACACCTCAGTGAAGTGAGTTAAATAAGCCTGGGAAACATAGGCCTGGTGTCTGATGTATGCCCACCCCTGGTGGTACAAGGAGGGCGAGTTGGCTGGTGATGGCACAGTGACAACAGCCCCCCATGATCACTACCGCCCGCTTCACTCACATCTCTGCAACCCCAGGCTCCCTCCCTTATGGCTGATGAGGCTGGCCCAAGACTCATGGAAAGGCCGCCTTCCTCTTTTCTCTGCTCACCCCACCGCAGGCATCAGCCTCGGTGCTGGGTAAGCCTGGGTGGAGTTTTTAGGGACCAGATCGGGAGGGTACAAGAGAGGTCTCCACTCCCGATGATCTATCCCTCCTCTGCAACATGTGGGTGCGCTGTGTGTCTGTGCGTCGCTCTGTTGGGGGTGTGACGTCTTTCTGTATGAAGCTTCTCTGTGTTACTGTAGGTACGTGCGTGTGCTACTGTGTGACGCGCCTCTGCCTGGGGTTTGCTCTCCTCCCCCAGTTTTCCCAGTTACATAAGCATCTGAGGGGCTACTCAGGCCTGGGCAATGGGCTCCCCCTGCTGGCAGCCTCTGGAACTCACAACCTGGGAAGGGGCACGTGCAAGAGCGGGTCTCCCAGGGCCTCATTCCCACTGGAGAGGCCAGCCCAGCCCTCAACAGCTGCCTGCCCTCGGCTCCCTCACAGCCCCAAGCCCTAGGGTGTTCTCTGCTCCTTGAGTGTCCCTCTCATGACACTCATTCTGGGGGTTGCTTATTACTTGCTTACGGTACAACTCTCTGGCACAACTGTATGTTCCCTGAAGGAAACATTTCTGCCTGCTTACCACTGCATCTCCAGTGCCCTGCATGAGGTGTGGCCCAATCGGTATTTTTGTGTGTGCGTGTGTGCTTCCACAGCATGTCCATTTTTTGGAAAAATTTTTATTGGAGTGTAATTGATTTAAAAGGTTGTGTTAGTTTCTGCTGCACAGCAAAGTGAATCAGTTATACACATACCTATATCTACTCTTTTTTAGATTCTTTTCCCATATAGGCCATTACAGAGTATTGAGTAGGGTTTCCTGTGCTATACAGTAGGTCCTCATTAGTCATCTATTTCCATTCGGTATTTGTTCAATGAAAAGGTTATAGGGTGAAGAGGCTTGGGAAGAGAGACAGTGGGGTGAGGGAAGATTTGGAGTTTTGGGGACAGATAGGTCTGAGCTCGTCATACCTTGGCCACTTAAAAGCTGTGTGGCCTTGGGAAAAATGCTTAACCCCTCTGAACCTCAAGTTTCTCATCTGTTAAATGACACCATCTGGTACAATGTGCTGTAAAGACTGGAAGTAATGTCTGAAAAGGCCTTATTGTACAGGCCTCTGTGAAATTGAACAAAGGAAACCTAAATCAAAATGGAGTCAGGAAGCCATGAAGGGAGGTCTCTCATGCACTCATTGCTCACCACAGCTTACAGATCCCAGCAGGAAGAAGGAAGGCTTCCTTTTGACCCAGAAACAAGCTGCCTGCCACTTGCAGCCAATGAAAATTCCCTGCCACGGCCTGCCCTCCTCTCCTCCCATTTCTTCCTCAAACCTAGTAAAACTTGACCTTCCCTTTGTCTCCTTGGACTTGCCTGTGGTTCACCATAGTTTGCTTGTCCCGAATTGCAATTCCTGTGCTATTCACGGATAAACTTATTTTGGTCAGCTTAAGACCTTGTTTCATTTTTATTTTTATTTTTTAACATCTTTATTGGAGTATAATTGCTTTGCAATGGTGTGTTAGTTTCTGCTTTATAACAAAGTGAATCAGCTATATGTATACATATATCCCCATATCTCTTCCCTCTTGCGTCTCCCTCCCACCCTCCCTATCCCACCCCTCTAGCTGGACACAAAGCACTGAGCTGATCTCCCTGTGCTATGCGGCTGCTTCCCACTAGCTATCTATTTTACATTTGGTAGTGTCTGTATGTCCATGCCACTCTCTCACTTCGTCCCAGCTTAGCCTTCCCCCTCCCTGCATCCTCAAGTCCATTTTCTACGTCTGCGTCTTTATTCCCGTCTTGCCCCTAGGTTTTTTTTTTAGATTCCATATATATGTGTTAGCATATGGTATTTGTTTTTCTCTTTCTGACTTACTTCACTCTGTATGACAGATTCTAGGTCCATCCACCTCACTACAAATAACTCAATTTCGTTTCTTTTTATGGCTGAGTAATATTCCATTGTATATATGTGCCACATCTTCTTTATCCATTCATCTGTCGATGGACACTTAGGTTGCTTCCATGTCCTGGTTATTGTAAATACTGTTTCATCTTTAATGGTGACATTTCATGACAACCATTAAGGGATCTGAAGGAGATGAAGCCCCCTGGAACTGCATGCCCTCTGCTCCTGTGAGATGTCTTCTTAGCGGTTCACAAGCCTCCTCTCAGATTCGAGCTCCCTCTTTTTGGCTGAGCTCTCTGACTTTATTCAGGATCTGTTTTCCTGAAGCCATTGTCCTTTTGGTGAGTACTTGTTTGTTTTTCTGAACTTCTAAGTTAACATTATGGGATCCCACAAACACTCTCAGGATGGCCCTTCCTTTGGGACCCTGGCCCATTCTGTGTTTAAAAACTATGGTCCCTCCTCACTTGCATTTTTAATGAAATGGACTGACCTAACCAAAGATAATTTAGAACTTCAGTGGCCATTATGGCGAAGCTTCAATCTCCCCAAATTTGTTTCTCTCAGAGCTCAGGTCCTCTCTCAGAGGACCAAAACTCTAAAATACAACAAATTGAATGGGATGCCTATTTCAGTTGACATCTTGAGGCTTTACAAAAAAACCTTTCTAAATTGACAGAGGTGAATAAACCATTACAAGAAGATTAAAACGCATTGGAGGACTCTTCATCCTCTTCCCCTACTGCACTTACTCCACCTCCTTTGTACCCACCACATCCTCATTCCAACCCTCCCAGTGAATTTCCCTTTTTCTCCAAACCTCTCCCTACTTTCTCTTCATCCGGACCTCTTAGAACCTGCTCCTTTAAAATCAGTCCCTCTGAGGATCCTATTGCTAAGCCCCTAATTTCCTATGTCCTCTAGACTAAGGCCAAACTAAAAACCATAGTCAAGGATTTTCCTAGAGCTACTGAAGATCCTTATAGATTTTGCAGAGGCATTTAATACAGTTACCCAGACTTACCAGTCAGGTTCCTCAGATTTATACCAGCCAGTTCACATGCTTGTTGGCAAAGGCCAAGCCCAGCATTGAATGAAAACAGCTACTTGGGATAATCCTGAAAAATCTCTAGAACTGCAGATGAGAGACCTACCCCCTGCCTTGTTATAGGATCAGGCTGGGCAGTTGCTAAATGACTTCACCTGGAAATCCCAAAAACCTGTGAACTGGAATAAGATTCAGGCTTACATTCAGAAACCCAGTGAACCTGTGCACAACTATTACAGTCAACTCCAAATGTTTCTGAGATTTCTGGTCTCCCTCTGGATGTCCAATTCAATTGGGTAGGCTTCAAATCTGTGTTCATCAAGGGGCTAAACCAGGACTTTTCTCTCTTGGTTAAGAGAACCAGAATAGAATGGGAAACCATGTCCATTGCAGACTTAGTTTGGCAAACGAATTAGCCTGCACCCTAGATGATTATACTAAGAAAAAGACCATTAAAATCCTTAATCTCTAGCTTCAGCAGATGGAGGCCTTTAAGCAAAATCCCCCTGGCCTGTTGTTACTGTAAGAAGTCAGGAGACTGAAAAAAAGGCTGCTATAAACTAAATGGTCCAGGAGTCATCAGTCACCCAACCAATCTTTCCAATGTCCTTCCACATCCCAATGACGGGACTCCGAGGAATCACAGGGGCTTTCCCCAACCCTTCTCCAGGCTGGGAATGACTTTCCACTGGAGCTACTATTAAACAGCCCCTGCTTCAGAATACTAAAATGATTCATATAGTGGGGATCTCTGATAAACTTCAACAAGTCAAGAGAAAAAAACCATTGCATCAAAAATGCTTAGTGCCCTTTGAACAAGACTGAACAGACTGGTGATGACAAAGTGAGAGAGCAGGTTGACACACTGTTTAAAGTGTTGCACATCATGAATTTTAACACCAGTGTGCAGACTTTAAAGTTGCTTTCCCAAGTAATGAATTCTCAGCAGATGATATCAGACCAATATTATCCAGCATTGCATAGGAAGATATTGGATCCAGCGATGATGTTTATTCCTAAAATACAACCCAGAAAAATCTGTCCTCACTGCTTCTAGGCACTTTACGTTGTCTGATGGACCATGTGAGCCTTGGCACATGGACTTCATACAGCTTCCCCCACCTCACGGGCGTAAATATGTCTCGGCAACGATTTGCATGTTTTCTTTCTGGACTGAAGCTTCTCCATGTAGACAGGCTACTGACTCCTCCGTGGCTAAGAACCTATCGGAAAAGATCATTCCTACCTGAGGGAACCGCCCCCAAACTTCATAGCGATAAGGGAACCCACTTTACTGGTCAAGTGTGACAAGAAGTCTGTGCCATATGCCCAGTTCTACAACATTTTCACCGCAGTTATCATCCCCAGTCTCCAGGACCAGTCGAATGTACCAATGGCATCATCAAAACGCAAAAGGAAAAATCTGTAGAGACCCTTCAAATACCCTGGCCAAAAGCATTGCCATTGGTCCTTCTGAACCTTAGGGCCACTCCTTTCGGAACCCACAAACTATGCTTAACCATATATTAGAACAATCTTTCCATGGCATGCTCCCAGGACATGAAGACCTTAAGCACCATACCTTACAACCTGGAGAGTTGTCTATTGGAAAAGACATCACTCTCTTCAACCCCATTGGAAAGGTCACTATCAGGTACTGTTAACCAACCCTTGTGCCACGAAACTCCAAGGAATAGGCTCTTGGATCCATATATCACATCTAAAGAAAGCACCAAACCCTGACTGGACCTACACCCCAACTGGTGACCTAAAAGTAAAGATTTGCAAGAATTGAAGCATACAGTAGCTTAAGGAAACAGCTTTCCCATGATGACTGGCCTGTATATCTTCTCCCTACTCTTACTTCTTGCCTTATCTTCTCCCTCTCTTTCTTGGAAAGACAATGCTCTTACCCATATTTCCTAATCCATTGCCAAAGGGGGAAACCTTCTGACTGTTGAGTATGTTACCAGAAACCTCGATATGTCCATGACAGTGGTGACCCTCTGGTAGTAAGTCTGCTTGACGTAACGAAATAACCCCTCTCTTTGCAGCCTTTAGGGACAAAATCCACAGAACAGAATGGTTTCTTCTTAAATATTCCCCAAACGTCATTGACTCTTGGCTCTAAAGGACCAACTGGTAAATTCCAGTTAGTGGCACTGTTAATAAGTCTTATGTGCACCTCCTGGCTTTAGCCTTGTCTGTGGCAAATGAAACTCTCAATGAGCCTATGAATGTTTGGACAGCTGGTAAATGGTAGGCCAGTGTTTACTGGGATATTTAACCATCGCTGTTAATATCTATAATAAATCTGAAACTTCCCACTGATCTTACCCCTTATATCTTCGTAAGCTTCTTAAATGGGAACTACCTGGGGCATACATGACTCCGGGCTTGCCTCCATAGCGAGAGGCTTTCCCCCTTGGGTCAAAGTGCCAATGAGAATATGAACATAAATCTCTCCCTAACATTAGAAGAGCTAGCTGATTCTGCAGCCTAACAATGATCACTTGATTCCTTGGCTAAAGTAGTTGTAGACAATCAATAGCCTTGATTTTGAACAAGGTGGCATTAGCATATACCACCTGTTGCATATGGGTAAATGCCTCTGGAGAAGTAGGAACTCAATTATACAAGATCAGGGAACAAGTGCACTTGCTATTTGTTCAGTTGACTACTTTAGGATCATGATTTAAAGCCATCATACAAACAAAGTCATATTACTTTTAATTTGCTTTGTATAATCTTAAATTTTTGCACCTGTTACCTGCCCAACCGCTGCAGAAACTATGCACCAAACAGAATGTTGACTCAACACGATGCTTTCAAGGAAAGATTTTGATCAAAAGGGGAAAATGTGAAAATGAACAAAGGAAACCTCAATCAAAATGGAGTCAGGAAGCCATGAAGAGAGGGCTCTCACACACAAATCACTCACTGCAGCTTACAGATCACAGCAGGAAGAAGGGTTTCCTTCTGACTCAGCAACAACAAGCTGCTCACCAGTTGCAGCTAACAAAAAAGAAAACTGCCACAGCCCTATCCAGTTTCCTCCTAAAACCTAATGAAAGCTGACCTTCCCTTTGTCTCCTCCGACATGCCTATGGTTCACCATAGTTTGTTTCTCTCAAACTGTAATTCCTCTGCTACTCCTGAATAAACTCATTTTGGCTAGCTTAAGACCTTGTTATTTTTAAGATCAACACATCCCATAAACTGCATCTATGATGATGATGATGATGATGATGATGATGTTTGGCAACATCTCTCATCTCTCAAGCATCAGGAAGGCATCATGTTCACTCCTCTCCCCAATAAAGGGAGAGTGGCTTTCCTCCAAAAGCTTCCCTATACATTTCAGTTTTCACACAGCTCAATCTGGCCTGTGGATGAATTTAGATGGAATGAATCTGGAGATATCAGGCTGTGGATATGACAAAGTAGGAGGAAAAAGGCACCCTGCTGCCCTGTTCCTGGGCCAGAACTGGAAGTATTGAGAGGGGAGGGTTGGACCTCTGATTCCCTCAACTGTCCCCAGCGTTCTGTCTCAGAATTTCTCCAGTCTCTCCAGGGTTCCTGAATGTGGCTTCAACTGAGCATCTCCTCTGATCTAGCCACTGTGCCAGGCTCTGGGAAGACAAAGTCAAGGAGTGTCTGGTCTGGCCTGTGTCACTTCCCCTCTCTGGGCCTCCATTCTCTCCTCTGTAAAAGGGAGTGAGGAGTGAGTGGGAGGGTTGAGGGAATGAGTGGGGACTGATGGAAGTTTGAGGATGAAGGTGCTAGATGAGCTCTGGGGTCACCTCCTACGGATGGCCGCTTTGACAGCCTTAGCTTTGCAGACCTGGCTGTCCCTTTTCCTGGTTCTGGCTCCACCCTTCCAGCTCCTCCCCACTCCCCACATTCTCCATAGTTGAGAAAGAAACAGAGTGCCTAGGAAAGATGCCTTTTCCTGTCTCCAACCTCCCGGGCACGCCCCACCCCTCCCAGTGCAGAGTGTTGTCCACTTCTCCTCACTGGAACTAGAGACTCCTTCACCTAAACCCAGGCTCACCCTTTCCTTAGGTCCTAACTAAACCTCTTAGCAAAGAGTTTAAATAATTTATCCCCCGGCCCCATCTCCTATTTAGTGTATTCTGTGCCAAGCACCTTCTGTACATTATCTCAATTAACGTCACAAAAATACTTTGGGACGGATGTCATCCACCTCAATTTGCCAACAAGAAAACAGGTTGGAGGAGGTTAAGCAAGTTGACCAGGATCGCCAACCAGGAAGTGACAGCATCCAAACGGCCCAGCCTCCTAACTCACTTCTTCTGGTTCGGCCCCGAGGGGGTGGCAAACAGGTCTCCAGTGACCTTGCAGAGCCCTGAAGCGCCCTTCAGACCAGATCCTCCTCGTTCCTTAACTCCTAGATCTCGCCCTTTCCCACTTCAGCAGGGTTTGCGGCGAGGCCTAGAGGCCCAGAGCAAATGGCTGGATTCAAAGTGAGAAGCCACAGTCACCTCGCCGACCCCAGGGCCCCTGCACCCAACACTCAGGGAAAAGCTGGAAGGTGCAGGGTACCTGTGCCCTCTGCAGAGCTGCCGGGGATTTGGCCAAGACCAGGTGCAGCCCGCCCCCGGACCGGGGTCGGGCCGGAGACAGGGCTGAGGGGGGCGGAGCCGGGTACCGAGGAGGGGGCGGGGCTAGGGCTGGAGTCCGGGCGGAGCCTGGAGCAGGGGCGGGGGGAGCCGGGGCCGAGGTCTAGGACCCCGTTGGGGCACACCCGGGGACCTGAGCGGGCCCAAGGTCTGGAGGGGTCTGGGTGGAGTTGGGGACCGGAGTGGGGCCGGGGCCGGGGCCGGGGCCGGGAGCCCAGAAGGGAAAAGAGTAGGCGGAGGAGAGGAGGAGGGGAGAAGGGAGGAGGGAGGAGGGCAGAGGGAAGAGGGCCGTGACTTGGCAGCTCCAGCTTCGCTCAGCTTCGCTCCGCGCACCCACACCTCGCTGCTCCGCTTCGTGCCCCCCACCCGGGCATGCGCCCCCCGAACCCCCGTCCACCCAGAGCCCGCGCCGCCCCCCAGAGCCTTCGCAGAGCCGGCTGCGCAGGATGGGCGCCCTCGGTCCCAAGCCGCCGCCGCCGCTGCTGCTGTTAATCCTGGGTAAGCCCGGCTCTGGCTCCCAGCCCCGCCCGGCAGGTGGCTGCCACCTGGTGACCAGCCCTGCCCTCCTCCCCAGCATTTCGGAGCCCCTCGCACCCGCTTCTCCGTCAGGGGCTCCCCCAGCCTCCCCAGGCCTGGCGCCCAGCTGCTGTCTGTGGCCGCGCTCCGAGCTAGTCTTGGGGCAGGCGGGAGTGGGGGTAGCGGTGAAGGCTCCCCAGTTCTAGGCCCCGGGCTGGGGCACAGTGAGGACCCACCGAGATGTCGCCCCCAGGAACCGCCAGGCCCCACTTCTCAGCCGGCACACTCAGGTCCCGAGGTCGCTGCGCACAAATGCTGCGACTCCTCTCTGCCTCACTTAGCTTCAGGCCCAGCCTTGGGTGCTCGCCCTGGTGGGCAGTGCCTGTCCATCTTTATAATTGCCCAAGTTGGCTGGAAGCCCAGGGACCGGTTCTGCCCACAATCTTTGAAGTACATCTACCCTAATTGCACCCGCCTACCACCCCCCTTCATCATCTGAAGTTGGAGGCAGTTCCATCTCCATCCTGGGCTGGGTCTTTCCCCCACTTTCCCTCTCCCAGATAGCAGCACTTGGCTCTGTAGCCTCCCACTGGTTGTCACACCCCCTTAGTCCCAGCTTCCCTGCCTCAGGAGAAACCAGGCTCCACGGAGGCTGATGCTGAGATCTCCAAGCACCCTGTACCTGTTGTGGTGGGTGTTCATGGTGGGATGTTCTGGGCCACCGCTGCATGGATGCATGAGGACAGTGACAGTGGAAATGTTTTTGGCGTGAATGGGAGGGTTCCCTGTAGGGATGGTCTGGGGAGGAGTATGGTATCGAGGCAGTGAGACTGCCTGTACAGATGTTCAGGAGACTGAAACCCTTGAAATAAGAATACAGGGTGGTGAGGGGGTGGCTTTGGTGCCAGGATTTGGAGCTGCCATAGTTAAGGCAGAGGCTGACGTAGCCCCAGTCGCCTGTTTCTAGACCAGAGCTCCATCGCAGTGCCAAGGAGCCTCCCTGTGCTGCATAGGTCCCTGGGCCCTGTGGGACTAGAATGAGTCCTCTCCTTGGGGCCCTGGGTGGGAGGCAGGAGGATATACAGAGGAAGGAGCTGTGAGGCCTGGCTGCCTAGTACTTGGCCCTTTTCCCCCAGCGGGCAGCATGGAGCAGAGAGGAGCCCAGGGTAAATGTGGTGCAAAGAGATAGAAGAGCTTGCCGAGATGTGAGCACCCTGGGTGTAGGCGCTAACTTTCATTTTGAAGTTGAGGAAATGAAGTCACTTGCCCCAGAGAACATATCTAGTGAGTGTTGGGGCTTGGATTTGAAACCACTCCCATCTGACTCCAAAGCAGGTCTTTTTGCTCTCCTTTCCCTCTCCGCTAACACAGAGGAGGGGACCTGGCTGGGGAGAGAGCTGCCTGGCAGCTGGTTTCCCAAGGCAGTGGGGGTGACTTTCCCATGGGGATCTCCAAGCATCAGCAGTTGTGGAGCCAGGAAGATGGGAGGGGGCCCTCCCGAGCAGAGTCTGCCCGGAGCCCCCGGGAAGGTGTCAGCTCACTTGTCTCCGCCATCACTCTGATTATGAAACATCCTCGGGCAGAGCCCTGCTGAGACACAGGCTCACTCACTGCCAGGGTGGAAGCTCTTAGCTCTCTTCCAGAAACTGAGGCCTGGGAGTGGAAGGGGCTGGTCCAAGCGGTACAGCTGGGGCTGGGGCTGGGGCTGGGGCTGGGGCTGGGGCTGGGGCTGGAACTGGAACCCGACCTCCTGATCCCAGCCTGTGCTCTAACCGAGCAACCACAAGTTTTCCCTCTGACTCAGACGCAGGAAGAAGGGAAAGGTAAGGGTAGTGCTTCTGGAGGAGCTGGAGGACAGTTTGACTACAGATTAGGTGTTTTCCTCCAGCCGGTTATGCCCCTGGGACTGACATTCTGGTTGGTGAGGTCAGTGTCCTCAGGCCTCTCCTTGGAGTTCCCCATGCCTCTCTGGCGTTGTCCCTCTGCAGGGGCGTGTGGAAGCTAGCCAAGGAGAGTAGGAACTTGGCCAAGACCTTATACTTCTTGTACCTTAACTTTCTCATCTGTAAAATGGAGGCAGAGGGCTGACGCAGCCCTTGTACATTCTGAGGTTCTGTGATCTGGGGCTGTGGAAGGATGGAAGGAGAGAAGGAAGAAGCTGAGCCCTCCAAGGCCACCAGGAGTATCTGCGAGGGCGGGGTCAGGGTGAGGGTGGGGTGAAGAAGAGTTTTGGCCTCTCTGAGGAGAGAAAGATGGGAAGGGGCAGCTGGGGGGTTATGGCCTCCCTGCTGAAAGGGAGCGGGGATGTAAATAAATGCACACCATATGCAAATGAAGGCTTCTGTTAGGGAGTTGGAGGGGGTGGGGTGAGGGTTGTTTGTCAGCTGGGCCTGCCCGGGAGGATTGGCAGGCACTGGTCGGGGCGGGGAGCTTCTGCCTCCAGAGGCCAAGGGCAGAGGCTGGTTCTTGACCCATGAGCCTCAGCTGCCTCTGCAGCCCTGTGGGGCAGAGAAGCAGTGAGCTCATGGCACAGCTGGAGTAGGGAGGGATTGTGTGGTGAGAACTGACTGGGCCTGTGCTCTGTCCTGCTCGGGCCACTGGCTCCATTGTCTGGAGTCCCCTGGCCCAGGTGACACAGCTGAGCGAACCAGCCCTTCTGATCAAGATTTTGCCAGCTCCCTTCAAACAAAGGAGGGGGACATGTGGTCTCAGGATCCCTTAGCTAGAAGGCTCAACTGGTATAAATGTGGGGAAACGGGACGGAGGGGGAATTATGGCACAGCTGGAATCAGGAATGGTTAAATCAGGAAGCAGATACACTCCTTTCTGACCTTAGGTGCTCTGCTTCTGGCCTGCCAGTAATGGGGTGTTTCTGGGGTCTGAGGCAAACCTGGCTCTATACCACCACCTCCTTGAGACCCAGGTGTCTTACCTCCCAGCATCCTTTGCCTGTTCTCAGAACAGGGCCCAAGTGTATACCAACTTTCCTCAGGTTTCTTTTTCTTTCACAAGCAGAGGTCAAGAGTGATGTGGGGGTGGGGGTGGGGGGGATGCGGTAGGGACCGCGGCATCCCTAACTTCTCCTGTCCTTCCCTATAGGAGTCGGGTGCTGTGCCCGGGAGGTGCTAGTCCCTGAGGGGCCCCTGTATCGCGTGGCTGGCACAGCCATCTCCATCTCCTGCAATGTCACTGGCTACGAGGGCCCTGCGCAGCAGGACTTCGAATGGTTCCTGTACAGGCCTGAGGCCCCAGAGGCTGCCCTGGGCATTGTCAGTACCAGGGATACCCGATTCTCCTATGCTGTCTTTGGGCCCCGAGTGGCAGCTGGTGAGGTACAGGTGCAGCGTCTGCAGGGTGATGCCGTGGTGCTCAAGATGGCCCGCCTGCAGGCCCAGGATGCTGGCATTTACGAGTGCTACACACCCTCCACTGATGCCCACTACCTGGGCAGCTACAGCGGCAAAGTGGAACTGAGAGGTACTGGGCCCTGGGATGGGGTCAGGGCCGTGCCCTCCCAAAAGGCAGAAAGTCAGGGCCAGCAGGGACCTAAGAGGAACCTGAGGCCCAACGAGGTTAAGTGACTTGCATGAAGTCACCCAACAAGTTAGCGGCTGGTCTGAGACTCTAACCTGGAACTCTTCATTCCAGTCCACTGCTCTTATTCTGTCAAGCTCCTTCCTGGGAGAGGAGAAGTGTCCCTAAGCTGTTGAGCCCCTTTCCATTCCCTGATGGGGTAAGGGAGCCTGATAGGGCGAACAGACTCCATTCCTGGAGATTCCAGGATCCAGATCTGGGGGAGTGGGGGTGGCGGGGGAAATAGAGGCAGGAGTGAGACCACATGACATTCTTGCTCTCTTAAGTTTCTTGGTCTTCTGAGAAGGAAGACAGAGCCACTCTTCTGAGTATTTCAAACAGGGGTCAGTCTCAAACATAAGGGTCAGTAGGCCATGGGCTGGTTCTATGAAATTCAACAAGTATTGAGTGCCTGTTGTGTGCCCAGCACTGTGCTTGGCACCATTGGGTTACAGAAGAAATAATACAGCATGAAGTCTCTGCCTTCTAGGAGCTCACAGTCTATTTAGGGAAATAGGTTGTAGGTAGGAAACAGTACCAAGGGCTAGTTACTGTACAGCTCCCAGCCCTCCCTCACTCCAGCTGTTCTCTCCAGTTCTTCCAGATAGGCTGCAGGTGTCTGCTGCCCCCCCAGGGCCCCGGGGCCGTCAGGCCCCGACTTCACCCCCTCGCCTGATGGTGCACGAGGGGCAGGAGCTGGCACTGGGCTGCCTGGCACGGACGAGCACGGAGAAGCACACACACCTGGCCGTGTCCTTTGGGCGAGCTGTGCCCGAGGCTCCAGTGGGACGAGCAACTCTGCAGGAAGTGGTGGGACTCCGGCCCGACATGGCCGTGGAGGCCGGAGCTCCCTATGCTGAGCGGCTGGCGGCAGGGGAGCTGCGGCTGGGCAAGGAGGGGACTGAGCGCTACCGCATGGTGGTGGGGGGCGCCCAGGCGGACGACGCGGGCACCTACCACTGCACTGCCGCTGAGTGGATTCAGGATCCCGATGGCAGCTGGGCCCAGATTGCGGAGAAGAGGGCTGTCCTGGCCCACGTGGACGTGCAGACGCTGTGTGAGTGCCACGCGTCCCACGGCGCCAGCTGGAAGCCTTGGTATCTCAGTAGGCACCATGGGCAGTAGATGGCCATCGTCTGACTCCAGGGAGCCCACCTTCCCTAGAGTGAAGTCCCATTAGTATCGCTTCCTGTTAGCATCTGTACCCATGACAGGCTTTCTCTGCTCAGAAATTGGGTGTGGGGATGGGAGGGCCCTGATGGCTGAGGGGTGAGAGCCAGGCCCCTGGGTGGCGAAGACGGGTGGCCTCGAAGTTGCTGCTCTCAAGGAAGGACAGGTGCTCTGTGCCCTCTCCTGCCTCCCTGACACCCCTTCCCCTCCTGTGTTTCAGCCAGCCAGCTGGCAGTGACAGTGGGGCCTGGGGAACGTCGGATCGGCCCAGGGGAGCCCTTGGAGCTGCTGTGCAATGTGTCAGGGGCCCTGCCCCCAACAGGCCGTCATGCCGCCTACTCCGTGGGCTGGGAGATGGCACCTGCAGGGGCACCTGGGCCTGGCCGCCTGGTTGCCCAGCTGGACACGGAGGGTGTGGGCAGCCTGGGCCCTGGCTACGAGGGCCGGCACATTGCCATGGAGAAGGTGGCTTCCAGAACCTACCGGCTACGGCTGGAGGCTGCCCGGCCTGGGGATGCAGGCACCTACCGCTGTCTCGCCAAGGCCTATGTCCGAGGGTCTGGGGCCCGGCTTCGGGAAGCCGCCAGTGCCCGCTCCCGGCCCCTCCCCGTGCACGTGCGTGAGGAAGGTGAGAGGGGGCGGGTTGGCCCTGGACAGGATACGGGGCCTGCAGAACCTTTCCCTTCTGTTTCTGTGCCTCTGCCCCTCTCCATCGGCTGCCTCCGTGTCTCAGTCTCACACTCCTAAGATTGTGGGAACACCCGGAGTTTCTGCGGTGTTGCTTGGACAGCAGTCCTAACCCCATGCCCCCTGACCTTTCACCTTCTGACCTTTGTTCTGCAGGTGTGGTGCTGGAGGCTGTGGCCTGGCTAGTTGGAGGCACAGTGTACCGCGGGGAGACGGCCTCCCTGCTCTGCAACATCTCTGTGCGGGGCGGCCCCCCCGGGCTGCGGCTGGCTGCCAGCTGGTGGGTGGAGAGGCTGGAGGAGGGGGAGCTGAGCTCTGCCCCTGCCCAGCTGGTGGGTGGCGTGGGCCAGGATGGTGTGGCAGAGCTGGGGGTCCGGCCCGGAGGAGGCCCCGTCAGCGTGGAGCTGGTGGGGCCCCGAAGCCATCGGCTGAGACTGCACGGCTTGGGGCCCGAGGACGAAGGCGTGTACCACTGTGCCCCCAGCGCCTGGGTGCAGCACGCTGACTACAGCTGGTACCAGGCGGGCAGTGCCCGCTCGGGGCCTGTCACGGTCTACCCGTACACACATGGTGAGTGGTGCCCGCCCTTGCTCATGCCCCCCAGCCCCCCTCACCCCCACGCTCTTGTTCTCCCTTTTGCATCTCATCCTCCTGCTAGTGGTCCCTCTGGTTCCTCTTTCTCTTCCTCTTCGCTTCACACGGGAAGTCTGAAAGTCCAGCTTTCAGCCCTTCAGTGCCCGGCTGCCCCGGTGTCCTGGTGGTAGGGGCTGGCTTGAGCGCAGAGGGGGCAGGGAGCAGGTGGGGGAAAGCTGTGTGTGAACGGGAGGAGGTGGTGTGGACAGCCTGACCGAGAAGGTACTGGCACACGGGTGGGAACGTGGGTGGAGGGCAGTGACACCGCAGGCTGAACACAGCCATCCTCTCTCGCCCAGCCCTGGACACCCTGTTTGTGCCCCTGCTGGTGGGCGCAGGGCTTGCCCTAGCCATCGGAGCCACCATCCTGGGCTCCATCACCTGCTGCTTCATGAAGAGGCTGCGGAAACGGTGATCCCTCACACCCCAGGTGAGGGGCAAGGACCCCCATCCCCAGCCCTGTCTTCCCTAGTCCTGAGATGAGCAGCTCCCTCCCTGGTCCCAGCTGGAGAAGGAGAAGCCCCTCTCAGCTCTGCGGGCCAGGGCCAGGAGGAATTCACACTCTCCTTATCCCCCTCCACGTGCGTTCTCCCGTTCCTGCAGGTGTGACTATCTTCCAGCCCAGCCGCAAGCCCGCCTCTGGTGTCTGAATACCCTCTCCCTCTGCCTGCCCTTCCTTTAATTTATTTGACCTACTCCCACCCAGAGTGGGGGACACGGCCCCCATGCCCCACTCCTTCCTTCCCAAGCTCCTCCCTCTGGCCTTCTGTTCATGATCTCATACATAGCCCAAAGGGAGGCCGTGCCCTGTCCTAGAACTAGTTTTTCTAAAATGTGAATAAACTTGTTTTATAAAATCCAGGGCTGGCTGTGTCTTCCCCGCTATGAGGCTCTAAGAGGCAGGGGCACGTGGCAGGTGGGCTACTGGGGCCTGACAGCCTCTTCTGGACAACCCGCATCTCTCTCCCCACCCCAGAAACACCATCTGGCCTCCGTGGGCCGTGCCACCCACCCCGGGAGGGGAAACCTGGGTCCCATCTGCTGTCTGAGCTGTCAGTGCAGAGCCAGTTCCTGTTGGGATTCCTCCTTGGGGTGGGGAGAGGGAAAGGGGGATGACTTCCAGCTGAGCACGGCCTCTGCCCCTAGACTTCTCCTTGGTTGCAGGGCAGGGGCTTCCAGGGCCCGGTGCCCTTTTCTGAGTCCCCACGCTATTCCGCAGTCTCATTCGCTCCGTCGGGCTAATCTTGGACCTGACTCCTCCCCCCAGGCCCTGGGGCCTCAGGCTTTCTCCTCCTGATCTCCAATATTTTGCCTGACAGCAGCAGAATGGAAGGCCCAGAACACAGCCACCTGGGTGACGGGGACGCCAGCAGCCAGAGGGGCCCCTGCATACACCCGCCCCAGCGCCTGCGCGCATACCCCCTTGCTTCACCCGTCCTCCCGTGCCCCCGGGGCTCCCTGCATTTGTCTCTGCCTAAGGATTCTCGGATCCTAGAGTCAGCTGCACTGCACCTCGAGAGGCACACAGTCTACCTCTTTCAACTCAGTGATTTAAACATTTATTGAGCATTACCAGTTTACCAAGTGTTGTTTTTACAGATAGGGAAACTGAGGCCCAGAGAAGTGGTGCGACTTGCCCAGAGTCATAGAACTAATTCGTGACAGTGTCAGGCCTAGAACCCAGGTCCCCAGACTCCTTGCACTGCATACAGTGGGGCCCTGAGTGGTCGCTGAGTGGCAAGGAGAGGGGTGGCGGGGTCTCAATGCCTTCCTCCCAGCCTCAGTTCCGCTACGGTGGGTTCACTTGCAATGGGTGAACTACCGCGTGAGTGAGTGTGGACACGCAGAGCCCGCTCCCTCCTGTCCAGACTCCAGATGTTTCAGCAAATTAAACCATAACTGCTTCTTACCCCAAGCCCCAACATTTGTTCTTTGGGAGCAGCCAGCACCAGGGTTCAGGGACCTCATCTTTGGGTGACGGTGACCCAAGTCACCCTGTGACCTGAGGCATAGATGTTCTCTCCGAGCGGACCCAAGCTGGCGTGGGCTCCCTCCGCAGCCCCCTTTCCTGCTTCCAGGAGGCACAGCATCCCCCAGGACCCCAGCCTCCCAGCCTGGAATGCAGCACACTGGGGCACTTCCCCGAAAGGGGCTCAGACTTTTGTTAAAGAACAGGAATGGGGTGCAGCCAGGGCCGAGGGCTGGAGGTCACTGCTGGGCCCGTGTGGTGGGAGGGTGTGCCTGCCTGTGTGTACACGTCTCTCCCAGAGGCAGGTCCCCCTACCTCTGCCCCTTCTCGACTCGCCATTGCTCCTCCTTCACAATCCTGGGGTGGGGGGGTGTCCCTGGTGACCGCGATGACACCAGGAAGGGGGTGCACGTGGCATGGGAACACCTCTCCAGGGGCTCCTGCCCCAGCTGGGCAGACAGCAGATCACAGTCACATCCAGATATTTGGACTCTCGCTTCTCTCTCACACCTTCTCCCACATTTAATCCTGCCTCTTAAGTCCTACGTGGGATTCTGTCCTTTGCCACAGATGCCCTTCCTACTTCAGCTCGCCACCACCTTGCCAGCACTTCCCCTGAAGCCCTCCCGACTGCTTTGTCCCATCTATCTTGCCTACTCATCTTGCCCAAACACCATCTCTAGCTTGTCACAGCCCTATTTCCACTGACGGGTGAGTCCCTAGGCCCAGAGTCAGACTCTTCAGCCTTGGTTTCATGGTCTCCTTTCCCCCCACCGCAGTTCTCCGTACCCATTATATTTCAGTCTCCTCCCCAAGGGCCCTCAGCTACTCCTCAGCTTGATGCCCACCTCCTGACAGGACCCCCAAGCCTGCTTAGGGAAGGGCTTCTCGGAGCGTGGTCCCTGTTCCAGCAGCATCAGCAGGACCTGGGACTTGTTAGAAATGCAAAGTTTTGGTCTCTACCCCAGACCCATTAAGTCAGAAACTCTGGGAGTGGGGCTCAGCCATACGTGTTCCCAAGCCCTCCAGGGGACCCTGATGCCCACCCAAGTTCGTGACTGCTGGCTCAGGTCACTCTCCAGGCCTGACTCGATCCCTAGCTTTCTGATTACCAAGCACTTCCTCCCCGTGCTCGGAGAGATCTCCCAGGTTCTCAGTTTGAAACAGCTGCCACAGGCATATTTCTCTGTTTTCCCCAAGTGTGCTGTATTCCCAGAATAGGAATCGAGTCTCTGACTGTCCTCCCCACACATGCCCGGGTCAGTGCTCTGGACCCAACGGGCACCCAGTGAACCACGTGAATGACTCCCTCTCACTGTGCCCTAAGACTGATTCTGCTTTCCCGAGGACCCCGTGTCCCAGCTCTAGCGAACTCATGTTTCTCCATCTCTCCCCGGCCCTTCCTCCTCCTCAGAACCTCTCTATCCCCTCCCACCCCTGCAGTGGTACTCACGAGACCTCACTTCACTGTCAGAAAATAGCCATCCCTGGTTCGCCTTTCCTAGGCCCTGCCCCAGGGCCCCAGCTCTGGCATCTCCCCCATCGCCGGTTTCCCTGCACACATGGACAAGGTCATTTACACCCTGCTGAGCCGCCCCGCAGCCTTTCACCCTCCCTCTCAGCCTGTCACAGTGGCAGGGGTGGAGCTGGGAGGGCACCCTCCTCATCTCTGCCCGCCGCCATCCAGCTTTCTCACCTCTGGGTCAGCTTGGGCTACTGTGTCCAGTGAGACAGGTGCGCCAGACTCAGGGAAGCTGGCTGAGGAGGTGAGTGGGGACTAAAATCCAGCCCACATTCTGCTCCCCAAGCCACGCACCCTAGTTTGGGGTAGTGTCAGTCTGGAGGAAAAGGGCGCCTTTTTAGAATTTGCACCAAGATGCTCTATGAGTTAGCGGCAGCCCTGAGCACACCACCTGTCTGTTGGTCTGTTGGCCCATTCACCTATCCACTGGCTGGCTGTCTCTCTCTGCTTCCACCTTCTCATCCAACCCGCACAGGTCCATCCTTCTGTCCATCCATCCACGCATGAACAGAAGTGAAGGTCAAACACAGACAGGCTGGCAAGTTTACCCATTCCCCACCCTCCATTCTCCTGAAATCAGGATCTCTCCCATCCATGTTGGATCCCAGACCTGAGATTCTGAGGAGGCTCCCCAGCTTTAGTGCATTCCCAGGGACCTTGCCTGCGCCCTCCTCCACCTTCCATAACCAGCTCCCCAGGTACCTGTGTCTGGCCCTGCCACAGGGGTCTGGAGGAAACTGGTCACACCTTGGACTCACTCTCCGGGGGTGGCAGGCAGCCATTCTGCTCTTTGTCAGCCCCAGCCTCTTCGCCTGCCCCCTCCCCCAGCCCCTCCTCCTCCACCTTCTCATCCAGCCGGCTGGGGATGGACCAGTAGAGATGGGCGTCAAGGCGGGCTGCGGCCTCGGCCAGCTCACGGGCGCTGCATGAGGGTGTGGGCACCTCAAAGGTCTGGTGGAAGCTGGCATAGTCCACCTCGTAGAAGCCATCCTCCAGGGTCAGCACTGACGTGAAGCGGTGACCCCACAGCACCTCATCCACCAGGTAGGAGCTCCGAGCTTGGCATGTCATTCCTGGGGGCAAGGGCATGGGTCAAGGGGGATCCCGGCCCCAGCCTTCCCTCCCCTGCCTCATTCCACAAGCCTATTCCTAGAACCCTTCCCTGGAGCCCTCCTCAAGGACCCCCACCCACCCGCTTTGGTCCAGCCCGCTTTCTCTTCCTTCCCAACTCTTGTACTCGTCCAGTTCCCCCTCCCCCTCTCCATTTGCCCCAACTCCTCTTAACCTCCAGCCCACATTCTCCCTTCCTCTCCACTGGAGATGCCAGTCAGAGAAGCTTAACCTTGAAACTGACCTTGGGGATCATCTAGCCCAATTTTCCTCTCCATACAGGGCTCCCCACTGGAGCATTCCCAATAATGGGCAACTAGCTTGCACTTGATTACATCTCAGGATTGAGAGCTCACCACCTCACAAGGAGCCCACTCCTTTGTGTGACGGCTCTAATATTTGGGTTGTTCTTTATACAGAGCTAAAATCTGCCACCCTTATTTTCGCTCTCCTGCTGTATGACACCCCTTCAAGTATCTGAAAGCAGGAGTCTCAGTTTTCATCATGTCTTCTCTCCTCAGGCTGAACATCCCTGTCTCCCTCCACCATTCCTGATGTGACCTGGCTTCCAAAAATTTTACTTTCTTGACTGCAAACCAGAATGGCCAAGGAGGATCCTTTAAGCACTCTGAGTGTGATAAATACTCCAACTGTGGCCTGATCCATGCATAAGAGAGGGCTCGCCACCTCTCTCTTCTGGCCATGATGCTTTAGCTAATAGGGCCCAAGATTACATTACATAAACATTTTTGGAAGCTGTATCACATTGCCTGTGGCCAACTAAAACCCCCAATTCTTTTCTCACCAGAGCTCTTCCATGCTGTGCTTACATAAGTGATTTTTTAAAGCCTAAATGTAGAACTTTATATTTATTCGTTTTAAATGTCATCTTGTTGGATTTTGGCTCATTTTACTTGCTTTTCAGAAGCATTTTGGATACTGACTCTCTCACCCAAAATATTACCATCCTTTCCAGCTTTTTCTCTCTAGAAAAATCCAACAAGCTCCCCTCCCTATCTCCTCCACCCCACCCTCCCCTGTCCTCCTTGCTGTGGGCCTGTGTCCTGTTTTCTCTGTGGGGTGGGCACACCCACCGGGGCAAATGACTTTCCTTCTACCCTGAGATCTCTCATATTCCCCTCAGCTCATATGCACCTCCAAACAAGGGGGAACGGAAGAG
>NW_006787290.1:395941-397237 GCF_000442215.2 Lipotes vexillifer
GAAGAGCGAACATTAGCTAACCAGAGACTGGCTCTCAACATTGAAAGCCCTGCCCTGAGCAAACTTGGGGACATTATTCTTTGTTCCTTTGGTGAAGACTGGCATAGGAAATGTCCGGTAGAGGAGGGGAAGAAGAGGCAAGAGGGACATCGGGGAGAGGGGCTGCAAGGAAGAAAGGGAAGGGCAGGAGGTACAAAGGGAGAGAGGGCTGGGCAGGGACTTCTCAGGTACCAGCAAAAGTGTGGCAGCCGCTGAGAGGAGAGGAAAGGAAGCGGGGCGCGTGGGGGAGGGGGGAGGAGTTGGGGGAGTATGGGGGTGGGGAGAAGGAGTGGGGAACCCTGAGGCAGACAGCGGTGAAGCAGAGGCTCAGCATGAAGGGCCAGGAAAAGGGTTTGATGGCACCAGCCTGGGAGAAGCCAGCAGAGGCCAATACTGGCGACAGTGGCAGGGACAGCGGGGCCCCCTGGTGGGCCTTTGGTTATCCCACTTGCAGTTTTCTTCTCCACTTCTGGATCTCAAGTCCCAAAGGACTCATTTGCTGCCCCTGCACTGGTCTTATCCTACCTGCTCCCAAACCTTTCACTGTATAAGCCTGAGTTGGAGGTTCTGACATCACAGGTACGTTGCTAGTTCCTTCTGGAAAGGGGCTTGAAATGTGCAGATCATCTATCCTTTGTCAGTGGAAACCGAATCTTCTGATGGATGGGGAAACTGAGGCAGAAGTGAGCCCAGCTATCAACCTCTCCCTAAGGTCCAGCCTAGGAATAACTCAGGGCATGGAAAACCTGCACCATCACATTCCAGGGGCCTGGACCTCTCAGTACTGAGAAAAACCTGGAACCTAACCCCTCCTTCCTACTCTGCACCCTAAATGCTGAAGCCAGACTGCCTGGGTCCAATCCAGACGTGGCCACTTATTTAGCCTATGACTGTGGACAACTTAACCTTTCACTGGGGCAATTTCCTCCCTGAAAAATGAGCACAGTAACAAGAAATCACCTTCATGGGGCTCCGATTAAATAAACCAGGAGGTGTAAAGTGCTTTGGAACCGTGCAGGGCACAGAGTAAGCACTGGGTGTTGTCTATTATCATTACTGTCTCCTATTCCCAGTGACACAGACCTCTCAGCCCAGGGCCCCAGGCCAGGGCCACTTCGGAGAATTCCTCCCAGCTTTCTCTCGGCTCTCTGGGGGCGGGGGTGTGTGGGGGGGTGTCTCACTCTTTTCATACACCCCTCCCAACCCATCTCATCTCAGCCTCTCATCCTCCACCAGCCTCTCCATCACCCCCACCCC
>NW_006787290.1:397703-410994 GCF_000442215.2 Lipotes vexillifer
CTCTCACCCCCCCCCAGCCTCTCCATCCCCCCCACCCCCCGCCCCGCTTCCTCCGCCCTGGCCCCTCTGGGTCCAATTCCCCGCCCACCCGCTCCCCTCCTCCCCCTGCGCTTCCTCCTCTCCCTTCTCCTTCGGCCCGCCCGCACCCGTGGCTTCCACCATGCCCTCGAGGATGACGACGATCTCAAAGTCGTCCCTCTCGAGGGCGCGGCGCGACGCCTCCCAGAAGGGGCTGGCGGCGTCGATCTCGTGGCTGATGACGAGCGGTGAGACGAGGAAGAGGCGGTCGTCGCCCGTGTCAAAGCCCACGCTGAGATCGGTCTGGTGCAGCGGGATGAACTCGCCCTCGAGCGTCTGGCGCGAGCGGATGAGCTTGGCGCGGATGGAAGCCTCGACTATGTGCGACGAGCGCAGGTCGCCCACGCGGAACATGAGGCAGAGGCGCCCGTCGCGCAGCGACACCACGGCGTGCGAGGAGAAGACGAGCGTGGCGGCGCGCTTGTTGGGCTGCGAGATCTTGACGAACATGCAGCCCACCATGAAGGCGTTCACCATGGAGCCCAGGATGGCCTGCAGCAGCAGCAGCACGATGCCCTCGGGGCACTGGTCGGTGATGACGCGGTGCCCGTAGCCGATGGTGGTCTCCGTCTCGATGGAGAAGAGGAAGGCGGCCACGAAGCCGTTGAGGTTGTTGACGCACGGCGTCCACGCCGTGTCCTCCAGGTGCTCCAGGTCGCCGCGGCCGTAGGCGATCAGCCACCAGATGGCGCCGAAGAAGAGCCAGGTGAGCGCGTAGGCCAGCACGAAGAAGAGCAGGCTCAGGCGCCACTGCAGGTCCACGAGCGTGGTGAACAGGTCGGTCAGGTAGCGGTACGTCTCGCGCACGTTGCCCTGCTGCACGTTGCAGCGGCCGTCCTTCTCCACGTAGCGCTGGCGGCCGCGGCGCCGCGGCTGCTCCTCAGGCCCCGGCGAGAAGGCGGCGTTCTCCTGCGCCATGGCCGTGGCCGCGGTGGGGAGGTCACGGCCCGGGCGGCGGCGCGGGGCCTGGAGGGGCTGAGAGGTGGGCCGGATTAGCCGAGCCGCGGGAGAGGCCGAGACGTCCGGGCCTGCGCCCAGGGGCCGGGTGGCCCAGAGCGAGTCCCTTGCTGCGTCAGCCTCAGCTCTCCGCATCGGTAGAATGGGAACGATACACACAACCCTAGCCGCCCCCAGCCCCAGCTCGCAACACCGTGAAGATCAAATGGGATAGTGTGTATGAACTGGATCGCACTCTGCACGACTGAGTATTTTCAGGGAAACGGGGTACCAGAGGTCTTGGTCCCACTGCTCTAACTGGGCTGTGCAGCACCTCACAGCCACCCCCAGGGCAAGAGGCCCAGGCAAGGAGGGAGTTCCCTGAAATGCTTAGACTGTGGGTTCCTTCGAGGCAGGTGCTTAATCTTCCTGTCCTGTGCAGAGCCCTCCCTGCCCGAAGGCCACCCCCGCCCCACTCCGCCCTGGCTAATATCAGGCAGTCCCCTAATCCCTGTCTCCGCAATTCAAACTGCTGTCTAACCAGGCTCTTTGGAAGTTCACCTGGAGACTGACACAAAAAGTCTTTCGCATTCCTCCCTCCTTGGACCTCGCTTACTCTACCCCCTCCCACATCTTCCTCTCAACAAGCTTACGAAGGAGAAATGGAAGTGATGGAAAACGAGTGAAAAATCTCCAGTGGGTAAGGGTTGAACATTCCCACCTTGGGAAATTCCTACTGGAAATCCTCCCTGAGGACTGACCATGATCATTGCGGCTGTAGCATCAGCCCCATTTCCCCTAGGTTATTTCCACAGTGGAGACAGCCTGCAAATGGGCAGGAGGACGGGAGAATATGAGATCAACACAGACAGCCGGGGTAAAGGAAGCACAAAGTTCAAGGTAGGCTTGCAGCCCTCTAGTATCCTATTCTTCATGAGCCATTAAATCAGATAAGTGATTTAAGCACACACCTTTACCTCCTTCCTCCCTTCAGTTCGCCCCTCCCTCCCCAGCCTCCCACCTCCCTTGACTATCCTTAAACAGCCCCCCTCCATATGCCGCAAAGCTCACATTCCAAGGGAAGCCTACCTGATTTTGCTTTAAGTTCTTCCCCGTGAGGAGCTCTCTGAGCTGCAGGCTGCCCTGAGAGAGAGAGACCCAGAGCCCTTCCCTAGGCACCCAGGGACCCCTAGGAGGTATGGCTTGTATGAGGAAAGGTTAAGAATTCAGGACTTTTCAACTTTCCCTTCTTCTTGGGAATCATCCTTTCCCCACTCCAAGGAAACCTGGGCTGGCTCGGGTGGGGTGGTGGAGGGGAAGAGTGTGACATAAGGACCACAGATGGCCTGGACATTTGACCAGGTCCTGGGGAGAAACCGCCTGGGTATGTAACTCCAAACCCAGCACTCTCGAATTTAAATTCTGGAGTGAGGTGTTCTGCAGCCAGACCTTTGGAGAGTGTTTGTGTGTGTGTGTGTGTGTGTGTGTGTGCGCGTGCACGCGTGCTGGGGTAGAGGGCAAGAGGAAAAAACAAAATGAGATGGCTTGGAGCTTAGGGGCATCCCTTACATTTCCAGGAGGAATCAGGGGACACAGGATCCAGGAACCCCAATGCAATGGCAGATTAGGGTCTTCCCCTCCCCCAACCATGAGCTTGCTTTTTCTCTTCCTGCAGCCCACGATGTCCTCGATTGGCTTAGGGATCACAGGTCATTCAGAGAAGTACCTGGGCCCACTTATTCCAGCTTCTGCCAAGGTGGGCTTTCAGATGTTCTCTCAGGGTCTTAGGTAATCTGACCCCCAATCTGCCTGCTGAGGCAGATTTCTCTGCCCAGGTGTGGGGAAGAAACGCCAGAGTCTGATGGCCCCCAGAACTCTCTCACCTGCCATTGCCCTGGGAATCTAGGTGAGCCTCACTTTGATTGTGTTTTATCTCCTGTCTTCGGGCTGCACTTTCTCAATGGGTAAGGAAAGGTGTGAAATTGTTGCCTCTATCTCAAGAGCAAAGACTCGATTTCTACACCTTCCCTCCAAAGAGTCCTGTTCCTCCAGCCTATTCCTCCTTATTTCATGTGCATGCTGTGCCCCCTTTCCAGAAGACCCCAGTGCTGCATTTTCCTGGATCTCCCTTTCTCTGGCTAGAGAGTGCTGGCCAGCAAGGGGGCTTATTTTTTGGAAGGGGGTCGGGCGAAAACTCCCTCAGGAACCAGCTCTTCCCAAACCCCCACTTGCCTTGGAAATAGGGGCCCAAACCCAAGTCCCCTGGAACTCAACTCACAGCGTGTGGAGAGGAGAGTAGCCGGCAGCAGAGACCCCTGGCGGTGTAGCGTCCATGCCCCTGACACCGCCTCCCCCCCCACCCCAGCCCCCTTGGAGGGTGGGAGCCGCAGGCACCGCTGTTTCTCCTAAATGTAGCGGCAGCTCTGACTAGGACTTGCTATCTGTGTCATCCGCACTTCCCAGGCTCCCCTGCTCCTCTCCTGTTTCCACAGCAACCAGTCTGGCGACAGCTCTAGAGCATCCCCCTCCCCTCCCCAGTCCTGGGTACCACTAGAGGCTGATCCATACGCCATAGCTATTTTTAGCCAAAGTTCCTCCTCCTGGACAACTCAGAGCTCGCCTCCTCACCCTCTCAGGAAAACAAAAAAAAACAAACAAAAAAAAAGAAAAGCTAGCATGCTGACTCTTTTCTAAGAAGCTCCTTGCTCTGGGAAAATACAGGTCTTGATGTGTTTGGGAATAAGGCATTTGGTTTCCTAGGGATTCACCTCCAGCCGGGCTTCTGGGTGCATGTGCTGCTCTCGGGTCAGGCCTGCCATCACAGTCTCCGTTTTTGGAGAGGTCACCCTGATCCAGAAGAAGGTAGCTAGAGGGAAAAGAGATCCACCCAAGGAAGGGAGGTAGGGTCAGAAGTTCTAATCTTTGTCACTGATTTGCGATGTGACCCATAGGAACCACTTCACTTCCCTCAGCCACAGTCGCTCCATCTTCCACAAGATGTGGACATGTGCAAGTAGCCCTTTCTGCCTACTTTACAGGGTGTGCAGATCGAATGAGGGAATATAAATAGAAGGGCTTTGAGGAGTAGTTTCTTAACAACAAAAGGTCTAGAAACAACCCAAATGTCCAACAGAGAGAAAAGCCTAGTTTAGGGCTTGCTAACTCTTCATTCAACAAATTTTTGTGGAGCCCACGTGCCAGGTAATGTGCTAGGTGGGGCTGGTTACAGAAATGGGTAAGTCCCTGCCCACCAGGAGCTCATGGTCCAGTGGGGGAGAAAGATCCATAAGCACAGAATACTAACACTACTACTAAGAATTGATTGAGCATCAGCTCTGAGCTAGACACGCACCTTATTCAACAACCCTGGGCGATACCCTATGAGACAGGTATTATTTTCTCTATTTATAGATGAGAAAATTCAAACTGAAAAAGGTTAAGTGATTTACCAAATGTCACCGAGTTGGATATCGGCAGAGGAGTAGTCACACTCATACACCTGTGTCACACCCCCATGCTCCGCTCCCTTGGTAATGCGATATTTGTGGCAAAGCAATATAATCAGTTACTATGTTCATATATGTAAATGTGCGTGCAGGTACACTGTTACATAAAAACCAGGACATGAAAGTATTCTTTTTTATTTTTGGCCGCAGCACCACACGTCTTGCAGGATCCCAGTTCCCCAACCAGCAATCAAACCTGTGCCCCCTGCAGTGGAAGCGTGGAGTCCTAACCACTGGACCGCCAGGGAATTCCCCAAAGTATTCTTATAAACTGATCATAACTGTATAGAAATAGCTTTAGGAATATTGATAAAAATCAGGAAAAAAAATTGGAGAAATGGAAATACTTCAATGTTTATTTTCCCCAGGGAAATAATTAAAAGCAGAGAGTGGTAGACGCGTGCCAGGTGTTGCTAGTATCAGCATTATTATACCCAAGATATTGATCAGTTCTCCAGCTGCCTTAAAGTTGGAACAGGAAGATGTGAGCTACAGAAGCAGGACGATATAGAAATGGATACCAGCAGGTGAGAAGTTCCTGGAATGGCCTGGCAAGGTGGAAAAGGTGGTGCTGAGTAATATAGTCTCAGGAGGCAGTGTCCTGGGTTCAACCTCCAACTCTGTCCCCTATTAGCTGGGTGACTTTGAGCAAGTTACTTAACCTCTCTGACCAGTTTCTTCATCTAAGAACTGAGAACAGCTGTATTATCCATCTCTGGGGGATTGTCATGAGGATTATATGAGGCAGTACTTACAACACATTGTAAGTACTCAGTAGATGCTAGCTATGGTCTTCCTTCTTCTCATCATCATCGTCTTCATCCCAGGCATCTCCTGAAATCTCCACCTACCCCGTGCCGCCTTCCTCTGTGCTGGTGCCACTCAGTGAGACCTGCAGGGGGCACTCCTGGTACACCGCCCTCCTCTCCCAGCCCTCTCGCCTGTGTTTCTTGTTTCAAGTGGAAATATCGAGTTTTCAGCCCGAGATTGGCATCAGGAGGGCTGTTAAAGCCCCAGTCAACATCCCCGTCTCCTGGGCCTGGCCCTGTCACCTGAGCCTTGGGACTGCTAGCCTGCCCTTCTCTGTCCTGCCAAGCAGCTGCTCACGTTGGTTCCACTGTGCCAGGAGCTCAGAGAGAAGAAACCAAACTCCTGGGCAAGAACGTATTTGCATAGAACTGGCCCCATTTCCTGGAGGGGGAAATCACAGGGCTGGCAGGGTCCTCCGGAAGATGTGTCAGCCCGCCCCCTGCCTCAGTGCAGGCTGCCTTGAGCGCGGCCTTCCTGACAAAGGAGAACACCACCCCCTCCCCTGCTTTATGGATCCGGCAGGTCCTGGACTTTACCTGGTATCTAACCTCAATTCTTTGTTTATCATTGAACTTGAACAGAGTGAGGGAAAAAAATGTTTTCTTAGGTACCAGGATACAGAAAAATAAGCAGGATCCTGGCTTTCAGGTATTATGAAGTAAAGAAAGCAACTTTACAGGGAGTCAATGAAATATGTCAGTACAGTTGTGACGATGGGAGATTGGGTTTGGAACTGGAGAATGTTGAGGGCAGGAGGGGCACAGCTGGGGCCACATTGCTGGTCTATAAAGAACCTTGGCACAAGGTAGAAAAAAGGAACCCCCTCTGGGCAGATGCACTCCTTATGGCATGTAGCAAGTGGTACTTCGGAGTAAAAAAAAAATAAAAAGGGGAATCCCTCCAGTAGACACGGCTCCAAGCCATGATGCAAGGAACGGCAAACTGAACGTGGCTCAGTCCTCAGTTTGCCCCCTCAGTGGGTGCCTTAATGCAGTGCACAAACTACAACTGTATGTGGCAGCCTTGGGATCAACCAGTCTGGGAAGATTTCCTTGAGCAATATCATGAGACTTCTTAGGTAAATGGGAGAGGAGGCATGATGGGGAATACAGGAGATGGCTGAGGATATGAACTTAATGGAGCAGGGAGGCCAATCAGATAGATTATAACAATTTCTATAAATTCAAGGGAGATGGGGCCCTAGAAAACTCAGAGCAGAGGGAGCATAGGTTTGCAGGAGTGAAATGTGGCTGGATATTAGAGTGAAATGGGGAGAAGCAGAGCACAGATCCAGGACACATGGAGCCCCACTGGGCTCCTGAGGCTGAGGGCTTTGCTGGTGTTCTGACTGAGTTCAGGAGAGCAAAAGGATCAGAACCTTCTCATACACAGGTCTATCTTGCTTTATAGGACTGGAGGAAGAAGACCATGATTTAAAAGTCATGGACGTTAGAGGTAGTCCAGAATTAATCCTCACTTTACAGGTAAGGGATGGGTCCCAGGCAATTTACAGACAAGGATGGGTCCCAAGTAATTTACAGGTAAGGGATGGGCCCCAAGAGCATAGACAGAACTAAGACCCGGGCCTCCTGGCTCCTGGTCCCTGGTTGTTTCTTTATTCCCTGTTGCCTCCCTCCTACCACAGTATATTGGGTGTTTTAATAGAATTTCTGTCCATTGGACCCAATTAGAAAGGTACTAGAGAAACCACCTAGTTAAAGAAATTCTGGATAGAACCCTTTGGTAATGTGATTAAGCATCCCCTAACTTATGTCTTATAAATGTGAGTTCTTGTAAACTGCATTTACTGAAAGGAGGCGGTATACCTAAATAATGATCCATTCATGACTTGGTAGGGGGGTGTAGCCCAGGCCCTCTCTTGGATTTCTCCTCTGTGGTCAGGATTATCCAGCTATTAGGTGCCCTACTACTAATGGAAATTGTTCAGCCTTGTGGGGCCCGAACACTAAAATGCCCCTTGGAATCCTGTGGTGGGCGTTGTCAGTATCTCTATTTCCAGCCAATCCCTCTGACTGTGAAATGCTGCCTATTCTGAGCCTCCTCATGCCTCCTGACCCAAAGCTTCCCTCATCCCTTCTGTCCGCACTGGCTTTTCCCAGCAGAAGCCCCTCATACTGCTGCCCACTTGTGGATTCTCCTTCCCAAACAAGTTACTCGCCCCTACTGTCCTCTGTGCTCTGAAGGAGCCCCGGCCCTATTACAAATGAGGTAAAAGAAGAGATGAGGCCAAAGTTGGGAGGAGGGAGCTAGAAAGGAGCAACTGAGAATAAGAAAGACAGAACTTGCTAAAGTGAGGAAACAGAGGGGTGTCCTTAAAAAGAGACATTTTGTGTGGGAACACTGGACATCGCAACCCTGCCAAATTTTTCATACCGATGTGTGCTCATATTGACAAGTTTATGTTTCAACTATGCAAAATCACTCTAGTATTACCTCGAGACAAGCTTTGGAGTTCAACGTGCGTGGATTCAAATGCCAAATCGAACACTTTCTAGCTATGTTACCATAGGCGAGCTGCTGAAACTCTCTGAACCACAGTTCTCCATCTCAAGTAATATGTATATCTTGCATAGTAAACACTCACAAATATGAATTTCCTATACCATTTATTATTGATTTCCTATTGGGGTCCTCGTGACTGTTCTAGGACTTCTTTCTTTTGTAAAAAGACTTAGAAATTAAAAACTGACATTTGATATGTACAAAGGAATGGATACATGATGGATATCTGCATGTATGCTATAAAACGTAATTTAAGAACAAAAGCTCGATTTAAATCACTCCTGTAAAATTAGAAACTTACAGTGCCGTTCAAGCTATCTGTGTCTTTTTCCACAACCTCTGCACACCTGCTGTTCTGGAACTTCTAAATGCTTTCTAATTGCTCAGTCCCACCGCCACCCTGAGTTTCAGTAAATGACTTTTTTGAACTACAGAAAAGTGAAAACCATTTGGAAGGAACTTCTGCAGAGACTCCTTCACCACCAGGTATCTCTTTCTGCTCCTGCCCTTTGATTCTTTCTTCCCTCCTCTCTCAGAGGAGTACTCCAAATGTCCAGCTGAGGAGTTTGGACTGTGACCTGCAAGCAAGGGCCACCAGTTTGGGGTTTTGATCCAAGGGCACAGGGACTGACATTGTGAATACAGGTTACCTCTTCCTTTGAGACTAGAGAGAAGGGTGAAGGGTGGGTCAAGGTCCTGGGCTGCTAGTGACCTTCCTGATCCTAACAGTAGCTGTGAAAGGAGAAAGGATATCCTAGAGACATAGAACAAAGGGAGACTTGACAGAATTTGGTGGTTTTGTTGACATGTCAATGGATGGAACATAGGGTAAGGGTGAAGAGTGAAGATGATTTTTAGCTTTTTAATCTGATCAACTGGGAAGAACACAGAAGTAAGGAAGGAAGTCATGAGGACTCCCAGCCTTGAGGAGGAAGAGGATGAGTTCAGTTTGGAGCCTGTCCAGTTGGGAGTGGAAATCCCCTGCCAGCCACTGGAACTGTGGAGGTAATGCTCTAAAGAGAGCCTAAGGCTGAAGGTAGAGATTTGGGTATCACTCAGGAACGATAGTTGGAGCCATGTAAGTGACGAAGGGTCCAGGAGCAGGACATGGAAAGAGAACGTAAGACTGAACCTTGGGTATTGGAGGAGGAAACAGCTGTAGGTTGGGGTGCGTAGGGTCAGTGGAAGAAGATGAGGCTGGAATGGCACCAGGTCCAGGTCCTAAGAGGCCTTCTGTTCCATGGTTAGGAATTTGGACTTTACTTATAGACAATGGGCAGTCTATGGAAAGCTTAAATCGGGAAGTGACACAGTCAGATTGGTGTTTCAGAGAGATTGGTGTTTCTTCTTAAATGAAGGATTTTATGATCTGACAGATTATTAGAGTGGAGAAAGACTAGAGGTAGGCATTAGAAGGCTGCTGTAGTAATCCTGGTGAGAGGTGATGGGGTCCTGGACCACTGGCATGATGATGAGATGGAGAGGAAGGGAGTGGGATTTATGTGATTTAGAAAGTAGATGCATTGATTAGATAAGGGAGATGGGGTGAGGAAGAATGAAGTCTAGGATTGCTGCCATGTTTCCTCTTGAGTCAAACCATTTTGTTCACCTGCAGATTAGTGTTCTTAAAATTCTGCTCTACCTTTGTCTCCCCTCTGCTCAAGAAAACTTCATTTACTCTCCATTGCCTTCAGAGCTGACCATGAATGGGCACAGCTCTATATTTACTAGAGGTCTCCCCCCCAACAAACGCTACGCTTACCTTCAGCCCAGTGGCCCCCCACCCCCGCCATGGGGGCTATTTGAAATGGACATTTACCCATCATAGGGCGTCTAGAGGCTGAACTGAACCAAAATGTCAAGTGCCTTTCCTCTTCCCCCCCCACTATGTATATCAACTCAATATGATAATACTGGTTACTGATTAGTAGTTAAATATCTACGATGAGCAAAAATGAGGAAATAAATGTTTTCTTCCTTAATACATGCCAAGAGTGGGAGATTGTGGATAAAAACCTCTCAAAACACGGATTCAGATAATGAAAGAAGTCCTTCGTGATGACAAGGTTGAGAACCACCACTCCGTATTCTGGTCCAGTGGACCACTTTGCTGCTGTTTCCCAAGCAGACTTGTATTTTTCCTGTCCTCCCAGGACTTTGTGAATGCAGTTACCTCTGCCTTAAATGCCCTCCCCACCGTCTCCCCGTACCTGAATCCTCTGCATTCTTTAGGGGCCTTATCGGATGGATGTCACGTCTGTCCTCCCACATCTGCAGGACCCCCTAAGTAGAGTGATCTTTCCCTTTCTGCTGCCTCCAGCACCTCCTGGGCACTTGGGCTGCGTGTTCTGCCCTCTCTCAGACCAAGCCACTGCAAGTGGGAATGATGTCTGCGCATTTCGCATCCAGGACCTCACCCTGCACTTAGAAAATGGCAAACAGCATGGAAACGGTGCTGAAGGATATAACCCCGTAGTCCCGAGCCCGCCCCTTCGGCGCTGCCTGTCGGGCCACTGGGCCGGTCCTGAATTCATTTCCACCTCATTAACTCGGCCCCAGGTCCGCCCCCGCCTGCTCCCGCTCTCATTCCCCATCCCTGACACGACAGCCTCCTTTTTCTTCCTTCTCTCTTCCCCTGTCACCTTGCCAGCTCGGCTTCTATCGCTTCGCCTATCGTCTCTCTATCTATTTCTCCCTGAGTCTGTCTGGGTCTCTGTCTTTGGGTGTTGCTCTCCGTCCTGCTCCTCCAGCTGTCTGGGGCTCTGCTTCGTTGCCCCTACGCCCCACCCCCTGCCCCGTCCCCTCCAATCCCGGCAGCTCGGGCCTGGCGCTCCACATTCCCATTGGCCTGTCCGGAGCCCCCCGCCCCCGCCCGCCCGGCCCCTCCAGGTCCCTCAGTTCACGCAAAGTTTGGCTCTGCGCTGCGGAGGGAGGGGGCGGCCCGGCCCGGCCCAGCTCTGCCCCCGGCCGGCCCGACCCCGGCCCCGGCCCCGGCCCCAGGACCAGCCCTTATCTGATCCCAGCTCCGGGTTTAAGAGTCCTGGCCCTGCCCGTCGCACAGCTCCGTTCCTCACGCCTGCCCGCCCCGTCTGTCCGTCTGTCCCGCTGCCCATCCGAGGGGCCACTCCACCCCGGACCCAAGGTAAGACCCTGGCCCTGATGAAGGAGTGCTGCCGCCGCAGCCGGGGTCCTGTCCATCTCACTCTCCAGAGATACCGGGGCCCCCAGCCCCTAGGTCCCTACCCTGACTGGCCTCAGTGGTACCGTCCTATTTCCCAGCCTCCCACCTGGGCGGCCCCAAACGGAGCCTCATAGGAAGGGCTCACCAAGAAGGAAACTTTCCCAAACTGGTCACCTCAGCACTTTCAGCTAAGAAAGGGGCTTTCCTAATGCTCCTTCCTATTGGGCAGACCTGCAGTTGCATCACAGCCCTCCAACTAAATACAGTGACCACCACATATAACCATGCACCCTCACAGGCACTGCAGACAGTGCCCCCTCTTCACGGGATCATCAGGTTACTCCCACTCCCATGCCCAGCCCCCTTTCCCCCTCCCCATGCTGTGACATTCACATAGCGACACCCACTGATCACTAGTTCACACAGGGGAAGAAAACACCTGCAGCTCAGGTTAGGGAGATGTAGTAGCCTGGTGTGACTGGGACCCCTGCCCGCCCAGTTTCTTCCCTTCATTCCAGCTTGCCTCCCACTTCAAGACACCTCTCCCCATTACAACCCTCCTCCCCTTGCCACAGCTCTTTCACACTGAGATCACCTGGAGGAGACCAGCAGGGTCACCTCTGCTAGAGTAAGAAGGGCAGATGGGGTTCCATAACATCCACCCTCCAGGTGAGATGCCCCTTCCCCATCCCATCCCTTCTCCCCATCAGGAACTAACCAAGGGCGCCTGCGTTAGGAAAGAGACAGGCTGGAACTTCCTGATTTGAGGGCGAGGAGTTGAGCCCCAGGATGCATGGAAGGACAAAACTGGGGACGGGTGCGAGTAGGACCTCTTGTATCTTGAGATCTCACGCTTGTTAATGAAGGGCCCCAGGCACAGTGAGGCAGATGGGGAAGTGGGGGTGCGGAAGAAGCCAGTACAGATTTGGACCCCAAAGGAGGCCTAGGCTTAAAGCCTGATTCTGTTGCTTATCGATACATATTCTGGCTAAAGATTTCTGGCCCGTCTGCCTTGGCCATGGTGCTTGAAATTTTTTTTCCCCACCAGGACTGCTCTAGGCATTTCTGGGTGGGAGGGAGATGATGATGGGAGACTTGGTGCCCTTCTGTGAGGAGTGACACTTGTTTAGGCGTGATGAGGGCCTGGAGTGGGTATCAGGAAACCAGTCTGAGAAGGGACCAGAAGCTACCACTGAATGCCATTCAGTTTCATCTTGAAACGCTGTTGCTCATCTCCAAGGATTTCTGCTCTGTTACATGTTCCTGGCATGATGGTGGGTACCATCCTGTGCAGGGCTTGTTAATTCCTCATGGTATAGGCTGGGTACGGGGGACCAAGTGTAGAAGCGACCAAGTGTCCTGGCTTATAGCTGGTTCTTCAGAGAGGAGGAAACGAAGGAGGAGGGGGAGGGAAGGCATCATGCCAGGGAGAGGGGCCAGGGCTGGTCTGCAGAGGCAACAGGCATGGCCCAGGCAGTGCCAACTCCTCTTCCCCGCCCTCCAGTCCTTTGGTGGTGGTGGCGAGGGAGGGAGAGAGGGGGTGTTGGGGGGTGATCTGGGCCAGTCCAGCCTCCCAAAGCCCTTGCCAACCTGGGTCCTGAAAGAAGCTGCTGTTTTCTGAGCCATCCCCCCGCCCCCCACCCCGAGCTGAGCAGCCAACTTGTCTCAGTGGATATCAAATGGCAACGACTCCACGGAGTGGAGAGGGCTGGCGGGGGCAGGGTTAGGGTCCCAATCCTTCTGTGGTTCTAATGCAGAATCCCACTGCTGCCCCCTACCCTGAGGGAAAAAAATCTGTCTGCCCAACATCTGCCCTACATGCGGTCTGTGGACACATATGTTTGTGGGGGAGGGTTAGTTGTCCAACTCCTGGCATCCCTCACCTCCTCCCTGTGCCCCACTGAACGGCGCCCCATCCCCACACCTGCACCTCTGTGCAGGAGCTCGTCTATAACTCCATCCTGGTTTGCTTGGGCTAGAAGGGAAGGGTGTGGCAGAAGACCCAGGGGCTTCCTTCCCTGGTCCTCCTTAGGACACTTGGATCTGGGTGGGTTTAGATCAAGTCCTCTGGGGTCATGCCCGAATTGATGGAATAAGGGGTTTAGGGCTCTGGGGGGCGGGGGGTGAGTCATGCAGAAAGACCCCCTTCTACAAAGGAGAAAAGACCCCCTGCATCTTTTAGCAAAATGCTTGGTTTCTGCACACAAGATGGAAGATAGGCCGAACCTCCTGGCATCAGTGGGGAGGGAAAGAGATG
>NW_006787290.1:411004-412076 GCF_000442215.2 Lipotes vexillifer
TTGGGCAATGGAGCCCCTCAACTTTCCTGCCAAGGGTTATTTAGGACGGAAGGAAAAAAGCTCCAGTCTCCCTCCCCTCCCCGGCCTAGATTCTTCTCTTGCCTGACTGGTCAGTGCTACTGTCCGGGTTAATGCCAAACTGTCCAGGATGGTGGTGAGGCCCTGGAAGGGGCAGAGAGAAGGGACAGTCCAAGGCACACTGCTAAGATGAAACTGCAGAAAGATTAGAGAGATGGGAGATCTGGAATCCAAGTGTTTTAGCACCCAGTGAAGGCTGGTTGGCAGGGGCGGCTCTTGGGAATCAGAGCTTTCTGAGTTTACCGCATCACCCTGTCTCTTCCACAGGCTGCGTTCAATGCTTTTCTCCCTTCATCCAAGTTTAACATACGTGTTGCCACCATTTTCATGGAGACAGGGCATCTGAGCGGCCCCTCTTCATCCCCTCCCCACATCAGAAGCTTGAAAGGGCACAGAGAAAGGGATTATGGGAAAAACTCTCCCGTGGGTGTCTGCCAGCTGGGAGCTGGATTTGAGGTGGGGGAGAAGGGAGGGGCTGGCTCTGGAATGCAGGAGAGAAGCGAAAACTGAACTGGGTGGCCTGGAGAAAGAGGCTGGAGAAGCATGGGCTTCAGAGGACTGAATTAGCACCTCAGGCCCCTAAGAAGGTGTAGCATAGAAGGAGTGGATATGGCCATTCTGCTCCCCTTCCAATGGCAGAAGACCTGGGGAAAGGATTTGGGCTGCAGCTTGAAGGACTTAGGCTAGATTTCAGGAAGCAGGTCCATAAAAGGAAAGAGATCTGAAATGGAGTTTGGGAAAGAGAGGCAGACCACCTTCTGGGCCCAAACTAAAACAATCCCACCCCCAACAAAAAAGCCCATCATTGGGGGCTTCCCTGGTGGCGCAGAGAGTCTGCCTGCTGATGCAGGGGCGCGGGTTCGTGCCCCAGTCCGGAAAGATCCCACATGCCGCGGAGTGGCTGGGCCCGTGAGCCATGGCCGCTGAGCCTGCGCGTCCGGAGCCTGTGCTCCGCAACAGGAGAGGCCACAACAGTGAGAGGCCCGCGTACCGC
>NW_006787290.1:412086-414394 GCF_000442215.2 Lipotes vexillifer
AAAAAAAAAAAAAAAAAAAAAAGCCCACCATTAAGGCTAGTGAGGGGGAGCTGTGAAGCTCAGAGAAGCGCATGGATTATTGCAACAGTTGTCAAGAGGCTTCTTCTGGAGGGAAAGTGCGACCCCACAGTGCTGTCTCAGGGCTCCTTTCTGTTGTCTGAGAGGCAGAGGCGCAGTGGTTAAGAGCACAGCCTTGGAGTCAGACTTCCTGGGTTTAAAATCCTGCTTTCACTGCTTAGTAGCTACAAATGTCTCCTCAGCCTTACAATGGGGCTAATTATAGTTGAGTATTAAAAGACTCGATATTTGTAAAGGGCTTGGAGTGGTGCTCAACATGTTAAAAATAAAAAGTGCAGTTGTTGGCTGCTATGGTTCTCCCACCTCTGTGACTCTTTCTACTCCGTCATCTTGCCTGGCTCCTGGGCCTGCTGCAGCCCTTCTCTGTGGCTTTTCTGAGGTCTGTCCTAGGTCTCTGTCTCTCCGCCCTTCTAGAGTTTGGGAAGGTGGGAGAATTATCAAGTCGTTTAAGATGAGGTTCCTGTCTTCATTCCAACAAGCTGGGCATCGCCTGGGTCTCCATGCCCCTGGGCCCTTCTTTCCATGAGTTTTCACCAAGCAGATGTGCTGTCTCCAACTTGGATTCGATAAATGTAACCGAGCTGCTGGGCTTCCCTAAAATAGTCTCTTTCCCCGTCTTGGGTGACTTACTTCTTCCAGCCAAAGACGCCGGCTTCTCTCTACCCCGACATCTCACCCCTGTCCCTCCATGGCCCTGCCTCTTTCCTCCCTGCCCGCATTTCCCCCACAACTCCCCTCAGGTGTGTGAGTCCATCTCTTCTCTGCCGCCTGATCAGCCTGTTCATCCCGTGAGCCTGGGTGCCCAAAGGGGCCTCCTTAATGATCTTCCTAACTTCCACCGTTCTTTCTGCTTGATTCCCTCTTTACTCCACACAGAATTATCCCTGTTACTGTCATCATGAAGCATCAGTCTTATCTTGCCCCTTTGCTGCTCAGACGTCTCTGTGGGTTTTCAGATGAAAGCTCCCAATCACAGTCTTCAAGATACTTTATATCAACCTTTCTGCCATCCCCTCCAGTTCCCCTATCTTTTGGGACCCCCATCGATTCAGACCTTGTTCTGGGGAGCATATCCCATGGCAATCCCTGAGCCACACCTCTTCCACCCTGGGCCCTCACACAGGCCTACCCCTCCAAGTCCTGCCCCTCCTACAAATCTCCATCCTTCTGTTTCCCTATCTGCTCTGTCATCTTGTACCCCTTCTCCTCAGCATCCTGCCTGTTCCTTGTGCTTCGTGTCTATGAATTTGCCCATCCTGGGCAGTGGTAACGTTGGAGGGGACATCCTGTCTCCTACCATAACAGGAGCTCCTGTAGGGTGGGGCCTACACCCCTGTCAGATTGTCGACTCCCTGAAGCAAAGGCATCTCTTCCCTCCCTGGACCCCTCTGCTCCCAGGGCACAAGACTGTCTACTGACCAGCTTGGCTCTAGGTAGGAAACCTTTCTGGTTGCTAATTCTGGGGGAGGACCCTGACTTCAGAGGTTTAGGAGTGTCCTAGACTAGGGTATATGTAAGACTCTATTATCCAACTCTCTAGGGAACCTCCAGAGAAACTCCTCTCCTACTAAACTCCCCATCCTGTGGAGACAGTTTTACCCTAAGATTATAAGCAGCAGATTAAGCGCTGCTGGCCCAAACACAAAAATCCACGTGGGTATCCACAGAACCTTTCTCTCCTCGCCAGGGAGGTCTGCTCCTGCCTGATGCTGGGCCTGTCAGTGGGCGTCTGGAGTGGGAAAGGGGCAGAGGCCAGAGTCCAGTCTGGGACAGCCCTGTTGTCTGCAGCATACCTCTGGGTGGGAGCCTGCAAGCTGGGAGACATGTGGGCATAGCTCTTAAGTCGGGTTAGGCCTGACCTTTTAGCGTTATATCCTCAGCTCCACCCCCATCCTTGTCCCAACCACAAGACCCAGGCACACACCTTCTTCCCATATCTAAATCTCCCTGGTTGACCCTCTGTAAAAAGGACACGGGCAACGGCAAGAGGAAAGGGCGAGGATGTCTGAGTCTAGGGCAGTGGTTCTCAAACTTTTTGGTCTCAGGACCCCTTCACATCTTAAAAATTATTGAAGACTGCAAAGCGCTTTTGTTCATGTGGATTACATTGATAGGTTAGAAATGAGAGGAAACTTAAAATATGCATTCATTCATTTAAAAATAACAGCAATAAACCCGTTTTGCACGTCAGTTTAGATGACTTTTTTTTTTTTTTTTTTTTTTTTTTTGG
>NW_006787290.1:414687-417603 GCF_000442215.2 Lipotes vexillifer
CGGCAGGCGGACTCTCAACCACTGCGCCACCAGGGAAGCCCTAGATGACATATTTTCAATGAAAAAATAGCTACATTTAAAAACAGACGAACAAAAGTTTAGTAAGTGGCATTGTCTCACATTTTCACAAATCTTTTCAATATTTGGCTTAATAGAAGACAGTTGGTGTTTCAAATCTGCTTCTGCATTCAATATGTTACAATATCATATTGCAATGTAGCTTCTGGAAAACTCCATTGAACACTCATGAGAGAAAGTGAAAAGAAGCAAATAACATATTAGTATTATTATGAAGATAGGCTTGACCTCATAGAGCCTCTGAAAGGGTCTCAGGAGCCCCCAGGGTCCCTGGACCACACTTTGAGAATTACTAGTCCAGAGGAACGTCAGAAAACAGTTTGGAAAAGCCCCAGGTGATTTGAACATCCTGGTTGATCTCCCTTAGCTGCCCGTGGTCTCTTGAATGTTTTCACTAGGGAGGCAGTATGGGGTAGTGGTTAATCGTGTGGGTCCTGGGGGCAGACTACCTACTTGAGCTTGAATCTCAGTTCTACCACTCACTAGCTGTGTGACTTTGGGCAGATTATTAACATCTCTGTGCTTCAGCTGTCTCGTCTATAAAATGGAGCTTTTAAAAAGTGCCTACTTTTTAGAATTGTTGAGAATTAGATGATGTAACGCTAGAAAAGGGCCTAGCATAGTGCTGAATGATATGACCTCTTATTAAATACCAGAGCCTTGCCCCTGAATCCACTGCCCACGGGCCCAGGAGGCAGTGCGATGCAGAAGTGACCTTTCCCAAATTGCAGATGTGGGCTTCTTGAACCAGAGAGGAAAAGTGACTTGTGTGAGGTCCCAGGAAAAGTTAACAGGGTTGTTGGGCCCTGATCCCAGGAGTTCTAACTCTTAGCCCTACACTTTCCCCACCAGACTTTTTCAGTGGGGGAAAAAAACCCAAGGTCCTGAGAGGAGGGGAGCAGAACTTACCTTTCCCCCAGCAATCCCAAGTGTGCCATCCAGGGCCAATAGCAGTAGAGCAGGAAGCTTTGAGTTGAGGGCGGGTAGCAGGGAGGGACTTCCTGACCTCAACAGCAACTGAAAAAGGAGAAAGCAAGCCAGGAGAAGGCATTCGTAAGCCCAGAAGGTTTTTCCATCTTGCCTTGTGGGAAGCAGTTCTGTAAAGTGGCCCCAGCCCTCTCTCCTAAGGGATCCTGGCCCGGGGCAGAGGAAGCCTGTGATCAGGCAACGCTGCTTCTCCTGGGGTGTCTCTTTCCTGCTCACTGCCTGCAGCCCCTTCCTGGATCATTCCCTCCTCTCAGTCTCCCAGCACTCCAGGCTCTGGGTCCCTTTCCCGGTGGCCCCTGACCCTGCCCTTTGTGCTGTGGTGCCACGGGCAGTGCATGCACCTTGGGAAGGGTGCCAGTGGGGGTGGGGATGAGGCAGATGGGGAGACAGACAAACACACCAGGGGCAGGGGTGGGAGGAGCCAGCCCTGGCTCTTCGGCCTGTCAGCCAAACCCCCCTGAGCTGGGCTGCAGGCACCACCTTGTCAGAAGCCTACATACCCCAAACCCCAAGCACACACTTGAGCAGAAGCATTCTGGAGGGTCAGATCCCACCAGCAGCCCCCGAGCCTGAGGAGTCGAGCCTAAGGAGTCGGGGCGGGCTTAGGTTTGAGACCTTGCTGTCTATTGCTCAGTTTTTCCTCTGCCACCCACACAGTTCCCTAGAATAGATGGGAAAACTGAGGCCCGAAGTGGGTGGGGTCAGACTGCCCACGTGCTTCTTTCCAGAGTCCAGTTGGGAGGAAGGGGCCTGGCCTCCCACAGCCCCTCCTCCCCCATCCCGCCCAGTCCCCCTGGTTTTTTCCATTTGGAGAGCGCTTTCTGGCTCGTGGCAGGTTTGGGGGCCCTGGTCTAGTCTCCCTCCCCTGTCTCCTGGGCAGTGTCCCCAGAGGCGCCCCCGGGGGCTGAGATCTCTTCAGTCTCAGCCCTGCCCCACCCCCTGCCTCCACCCGCGAGGCCAGCATCCCCCCAGCCCCCGCCCCTGGGCTGTGGGACAGGGAGAGGGCCGAGGGGCTGGCTCTGCATACTAATGTCCTGCCCATTGTCAAAGCCCCTTTGTGCCCCAGAGCTCCATTGAGGCGCCTCCGGGGCGGGCACAATGGGGGCTCTGTCCCCGAGTTCCCCCAAACAGTCACCTGCTTTCAGAGCCTCCCCCCGCTCCCACCCCCACCCGCCCCAGTGTCCGGAGGGCCCAGCGAGCTTGGGGGAGTGGGGCCAGAGCCAGGGGGGATGGGCAGGAGGAGACCCCTCCCCCCCTCCTCCCCGGGCAGGCTGGGGAGATGGGCCCAAGGCCGGGAGAGGCCCCGACTTACAGGGGGTGGGGGCGGGGCAGTCTGTGGATGGACTTGGAATGCAGGTTCCGTGAGGCCGGCCAAGGGGAAGGGGCACTCAGCCTGCCCACTCCTCGGTTCCACATGCCCGGCCGCCGCGGCCCGTGCCTTCCCGCCTCTCCTCCTCCTCCCACCAGGAGGCTCATATATGCAGAGACACACAGGCACACGCTCATGCATGCGGCCCCACACACGGCTCCCGGACGCACGCCGGAGCGGATGTGCCCAGACCCAGCAGGCCGACTCAGGTACACAGACCCGCACCGGCCACTCGCATATGCACCAGCACACCCGCCCTCCATCCCCTTTGCACCCCTTCCGCCAGCCTCCAGCCTCGAGCGGCTCAGCACCAGCGCCCCAGCCCCCGACCACCCCCCACCCCGTGCCCTCGCTGCCCCCTGCTGCTCCAACACAGGTTATAACAAGTTTGCACTTGTTGTGACCTCAAGAATGTGGCCCTGGGGCGGGGAATGTCCCGCTGCTCCAGACCGCACCTGCTTATACGTTAACCACGGACACGG
>NW_006787290.1:417685-419078 GCF_000442215.2 Lipotes vexillifer
GCTGAACCGTGAGCACGCCCGCCCCTCCCCCCCCATCCCACAGACCACAGAGAGGTTTGGTGAGCCAGGACCCCCGCCCCAGAGCGGAGCCAAACACACTGAATGGAGTGATGCGGAAATGACCAACCCCAGCCTGCCCCAGCACCGGCCCAGGGCCAACAGCCCAGGGCCAACAGCCCTTGCATCTGCCCAGTGCACTCAGGGTCAAGGCCTCTCACCACCCTGTGAGGTAGATGGCCTCGTTATTATTTCCCCGTTTTATAGTAGGGCTCTGACAGGTAACATGACATATCCAGGTGGCAAGACTGGGACTCCATTCTAGAATGGAAGTCTCTTGCTGCTGGGTGTTTTTCTGGCTTGTATTTTGCGGGGGAGGGGTCACTAGCTGCCTCTTGGCTTCACTCAGATGACCCAACCCATGTGGAATTTTCACAGAATTATCTTTTGCCCACCTTCTTTGGGAAGAGTGGGGGCATGTTGGGGTTGGAGTGGGGAGAACAATGGGTACAGGGACCTTAAACAGGATTCTGCGTGCAGAAAGCAACTCAGAAGTTCACCTTGACCCTTGACTGCCTCTAGGCAGGGTGAGCCTACCTCCTTTCGTTTCCTACATTCCCATGGGCCCCATTCCCACTGCTGATGGATCACTGGAGAGAGGAGCCCCATGGCCTTCTTGGCCAGGGTTTGGAGTTTGAGATCTCTGTTGATTATAAGTCCTTCACGACACCTGGCTCTGACCTCCCCTGTTAATATCCTATGTCTGTATAAGGATCTACAGGGCATGTCTATGCCTCTCCGACTATTCTGGTCTGGGGCATCTTCTGGAAGCCTGGAGCAGGTACCCTAAAAAGGGAAGAGATAATAATAAAAGATTTAAAAAACAAAAAAAAGGGAAGAGATGGAGGGCTTACCAGGACCAGGACCCCGAGGATTTGAGCGCTGCTTGCACGATGGTGTGCTGGGACCTGGGGTGGTTGATGGGGTCACAGTAGCAGAAACCCCATTAGATGGAGAACTAAGCTGATTGGTCTGCTCATCTGCAAATGTTATCGAATGCCGATCTCCACGACGTTTCCCTTACATCAGAATTGCAAAGACCCTTGCAGGACCCTTCTGTGCCTTAACCCCACTGCTCACCTAGAATGCTCCCCCGCTGGCTGCCAGATTCTGCTGAAGCTGCATCATCCATCTGTCTTCCTCCATGCAGGAACACTCCTCTCCCAGCCCTTATTCTCTGATGTATTCTTCTGACTCCAAGTGCCCTTCCAAATGTCCCCTGTTGGAGAAGGAGGCCTGGCCAAAGGACAATTTCAGCCCCTCCAGCTGCACTCAGGCTCGGGGTGGGGGGGTGGGGGACAGTGAGACAGCCACCTCTGAATCTAGTTCTGCATCT
>NW_006787291.1:0-1997 GCF_000442215.2 Lipotes vexillifer
TGTTGTGGCCTCTCCCATTGCAGAGCACAGGCTCTGGACGCGCAGGCTCAGTGGCCATGGCTCGCGGGCCCAGCTGCTTAGCGGCATGTGGGATCTTCCCAGACCGGGGCACGAACCGGTGTCCTCTGCATCGGCAGGCAGACTCTCAACCACTGTGCCACCAGGGAAACCCTCTCTTTCCTTTTTGATCCAAGCTGGTAGAATGTCACATATTTTAGGTTTCAGGTGACAGCATACCTCTTCCACGTACAAGAAATCCACTCCAGTTATCTATTGTTCTGTAACAAACCATTTCAAATTGAATGGGTTTAAACAACAGCAATTGTTTATTTTGCTCAGGAATCTGAATTTTGGGAAGATTTTTCTTAAAGGTAATGATACTTTGCTCCATGTGGTATCAGCTGAAACAGGGTGACAGATCAAAAAGGTTTACTTTGAAGGCAGCTCAGTCACAAGAGAAGGAGATGCACACTTGCTTATTCCCAGAGAGCCCAGCCAGGCTGGCAGGTTGGGGGCCCTCCTTCATTCTCCACATGGGACTCTCCATGAGGTTTTTTTTCAGTATGGTAACTTGTTTCCAAAAATGATTGTTCTAAGACATAGAAAGTGGAAGCTGCCATTTTTTTCCTATCTTTTCCTTTTAAAGAAAGACCAGTTTTATTATTAAGGTTGGTGTCTCTTCCAGCTACAGAAGTGAGCATATAATCCAATCTGGCCAGTTAGAGCCTTGTATCTATACAGCTGTATTGATTCAGGCCTGGGCATGTGCCTCAGTCAAAGCCAAGTAAATCACACATAAAATTTATAGGCTAATACTGGAAAAGGTGTTCTACATAGTATTAACTATGTCTGGATTGTTAGGGAATATTTTTGAAAGTATTTGCAGAGTCTCTCTGGAAAGTACAGTAACACCCAGAAAAGTTGACACTAGGATGAAAATTTTTTTGTAAGAATGTAGAGCTATCTTTGCCAGAAATCAAACTTCACTCTACATTTTTCAGTTCTGGGAAAATATATTCCTATGTTGTGATAATTGATTAAGCTTGCTTGATCTGGACCTTCTGTCACTTTCAAGAGATTGAGTCATGCGAAAGATGTTTTTCTTATAACTCTTTTTCACTAATATGTTTATTTATTACACAATTCTCAGAATTATTTAACAAGAAGATAAAGCTTGTCTAAATTTGACCTCAGACTATATCTTTAGCCTTATTTCTTACTGTATCTATCCCTTACCCCTTGAGTACAGTTATACTGCATTGCATAAAGTTTTATTTTAATTATTTAATGCACTTTGCAAAATTTACAACTTCAGCTTAGATAGCTCTTTTCTTCTTTACTTGTAGAGGGAAAAAACTACTTATCTTTTAGCTAAACCTACTCAACTTAAGCTAAAGTATCAGTCACCTGTGAAAGATTCAATACTCCCCCCAGGAGAAATAGGACATTTCATCTATGTCATCTTTATTATCATTCCAAATTTTCATTTTATTAATACCATATGTTACAGTTACTGTATGTTATTAGTTTGTATATCCCTCATAACTACAACACATAAAACATATTAGTAAAAAATAAATTATTTTAAAGAAATAAAAGATTATTGTTGACAAGATAAAAATTTTAGGCATTATTTTCTCTAAACTTTGATTTGCTGGCAACTTGGAAGCCAAAATTACTCCTTTTTTTGGATTGCTATAGTGCTTGCATGTAAATAATAAATTCAAAGTGAACAATAGAGTTGACAAAATTTGGCAACACAATATATATTAACTGGGATATTGTGGAAATAGAGTAATGTTTTGAAAATTTAAACATGTCTTAAAAGACCGAAAAATTTTGGTTTAATATAATAAAGTAATGGAATATTGGCTCTTAATCTTTAATCTTGGTTCCCTTTCTTTTCAAAAAAGTCTTTTAAGAATTTTCTTATAATAACTTTTTTTTTTTTTTTGCGGTACACGGGCCTCTCACTGTTGTGGCCTCTCCCGCTGCGG
>NW_006787292.1:0-223 GCF_000442215.2 Lipotes vexillifer
CCAACCTTAGAAATTCCTTTTTTTTTTTTTTTTTTGCGATACGCGGGCCTCTCACTGCTGTGGCTTCTCCCGTTGTGGAGCCCAGGCTCTGGACGCACAGGCTCAGTGGCCATGGCTCATGGGCCTAACCGCTCCGCGGCATGTGGGATCTTCCAGGACTAGGGCAAGAACCCGTGTCCCCTGCATCGGCAGGCGGACTCTCAACCACTGCGCCACCAGGGAA
>NW_006787293.1:0-2280 GCF_000442215.2 Lipotes vexillifer
TGCGCGTCTGGAGCCTGTGCTCCGCAACAAGAGAGGCCGCAGACAGTGAGAGGCCCGCGCACCGCGATGAAGAATGGCCCCCGCTCGCCGCAACTAGCGAAAGCCCTCGCACAGAAACGAAGACCCAACACAGCCATAAATAAATAAATAAAGAAGCTTTCATTAAAAATAATAATAATAAAAAAAAGTGGGGATAATAAGGGTGTTATAAGGATTACATAATATATAGGGAGTGCATTCAACAGCGCCTGGCACTTAATAAAAAAGCTAAACGAATACTGGCAGTTAACATTATTCTAATATCCCCATATGATGTCTATGCACCCATGTCCTTCTCTGCTTATAGGTATGTGTATATAATGCATGTGTGTACACACACACACAAATATTGATACTTCTTTTCCCTTAGTATTTCCTACCCACTATGCCACTTAATATTACATGAACATTGTAAATATATGAATCAAACATATGTAATGTGTTAATGACTTGCGCTCGATTAAAGAATGTAGGTCAATGGAAGTCTAACTTTAATATCTAAGTTAGAATTGATAATCCACAGTTGTCCAATACAAGCTGTTTGCAATTACCAAAATGAAATAATAGATATTAGGTTTTTATGGTTTTTAAATGACATTGTGAGCTTCCCAGGAAGTTCTCGTTTCACCCTTTCCCTAACTTACTAAAAGCCTGAAGTCTATTAGGAGCTGCAACCCCCTACTTCCAAGCTAATTAAAGTGGTAGAGGCTTAATCCCCAGAGTGGAGGCTCAGTGTGAGAAAGGTAATTTGTCCAGAACAAAGATGCGGCAGCAGCCAGCGAGCATATTTAATAAATGAGCAACAAACGTCCTCTACGATGGACACAGACACGTCAATTATGTAACTACAGGGGGCGGGGACTGCGAAGGGGTATGTAAACTAGAACCCTCGCTAAATTTTCTTCTGACCAAAGAGATGTGATGTCTTATTTTATCTGAAAAGCACAGATTATTCTAGATGGAACCATCACTCCTGAGTGGAAGAAAGAATTCCAGAGCAGGCAAAAAATTTACCAACCCCCCCACCCAAAAAACCCCCACAATTCTTGATTCTATTTACGCAACTCTCTCTCTACAAGGCAGTATTCTCCTGAGAGGAGCCAAGTCTCCTTCAGACAATATAGGCTATAACATTTTATAGATCCTAGAACAAGAGTGGTCTGAGATTTCAGTCAGAGAGACTGTATGATTTAAGAGCTTAAGATTATTTTTTCTCAGAGCATACAAAAGCCAATGGTGCAGAACAACAACTAAACTATACATCCCAGACGCTGGGAACAAATTTCAGGAGGATAAAAGTTGAAAGGGGCCAGATGATGGGGGCTTATACTTTCCATACAATTAGCTGCCTTTAAAGAAGGGATGTACAAATAATCAACTCATTACTTTTCAGCCAGAGGATGTTTGGGTATATTTATTACGCATCATGCGCTAAAAACGTAATTGGTTCTGTGAACAGAAGGAAAATGGCCAAAATTAATGTCCAATTTTCCCTACCAAAAATATAGAGAATGAGAGAGAAGAAAATAATAAAATGGAGCTATTTGTCATTTCTCCCCATCTCATCTCCTCCAGAAAAGAAACGCCACAGGGTTTGGGGGAAATCATTTTAAAGCATTCTCCAGGTCCAAAAAGCAGTTTATGATTCCACCAGGAAGTATGTTTTCATTACTTCTTCCCCCTTGCCCTCTCATTAATATCTCTGTGGACCACATTCAGCTTACCCCAAACCTTTATTTACAAAAACTACCTTGTGAATTGACTGTGCTTGTGGTGGTGAGCTGAGCACCAAGGGCAAAAATGTAAGACATTTAGGCCAACGGGGATATGTTCTTAATTAACATCATCCCCAAAACACAGCTTCTCACCAATGTCTGACAAGAACACACCCTTAAGTTATATTTCCTTATGCCTTTTAAGAACTATTAATTTTTGAAGGCCACCCATCTCCTTTTAAAAGGCTTCCAACATTAAAATACACACTGGTAGACTCTTTTTCATTGCCTCATATATTTTGTGTTCCAAAATGAACGCCCTACCTCTCCCACCCTGCAAAAGGTATGGACTTATATGAAAAGCACAATACTTGCAATCTCGTAAACACGTAAACCAGACTTTGCTCAAATGTTCCTCCCTAACATCTCCCAACTTACATCATCTTTTTTTTTTTTTTTTCCCTCGGTACGCGGGCCTCTCACTGTTGTGGTCTCTCCCGTTGCGGAGCACAGGCTCCGGACGCGC